>NW_011494846.1:5728336-5729175 GCF_000754665.1 Bison bison bison
AGAACAGCGTCCTTCTTAAGGCGCTGAAATCCAGGGATGGAGGGATGGGTGGTGGACGGTCCTCGGGCGCCAGGCTGTTAGCAGTGGCAGGAGAGCCTCGAGCAGGGCCCGGGCGCTCCCTCCACCGCCTAAGCCGGGGGGGAGAGTGAATTCCAGCCGTACATTCCCGCAGCTCTTCGCAATTAACTTCTCCCTCTCTTTTCGCCTCCCTAGGGCACACACCACCCTGGCCCGACTCCCACCCAGCTCTCGGTTCTCAGAGCCCCCACCCACGGCGTTGACGGAATGGAGTGCCCTTCCCATTGGCCCGAGCGTCATTCCCTGAGGTGGCACCGTCCGCCTGATTGGCTGGGCACTCCCGGCCCCCCGCCCACCCCTCCACTCGGGTTGCCCGGCTCCCGCCCCCCGGCATCGCCCGGAGCCCCCGCCCTCGCCACCTCCCTCCGCGCACCCGCCCCCCGGAGCCCAGCCCGGACTCCGCTTTCGCTCGCTCGGCGACCCGGCCGGCGCTCTGGCCCCGCCCCCGGAGCGCGCGGCTTATAAATACAGCTGCGCGGCGGGCCGGGCCGGAGCGGAGAGGAGGTGCGGTTGTGAGTCTGAGATAGGAGCGGGGGACCCCTCGGGCCCGGGGGAGTGCGGCCGCAGCGGCGGGCCGGCTGTAGTCGGAGGTCCAAAGGGAGTGACTCGGGCGCCCGGTGGGCTGCTTTCTTTCCGGCGCCTTTGATTTTTTTTTTTTTTTGCCTTTTGGTCCCGGCCGAGTGTCGCCCGCTGTCGCCCAGAGCGATTCTCCGGTCAATTGTTGGGCGCGCGATCGCCCAGAGCTTTCCGGTGCCCCGAGC
>NW_011494846.1:5729760-5747048 GCF_000754665.1 Bison bison bison
GCGGCGGGGGTCCGCGGGGAAGGCGACGGCCGGGTGGAGGCACGCGGCGGCCTTTCCCGGGGCAGGGGCGGCGGAGAGTGACAGTTCGCCTGCCGCTCTTTCCGGGGGCCGCGCCGCCGCAGGCGGCGGGCAGGGTGCAGCGAGCTTGGGGGCCGGCCGGGTGGGCGCGCGGGGCGGGGACCAGGGCTGGGCGCCTCCTGGGCTGTCAAGTCCATGTCCCCCCCGGGGAAGGGGAGTCTCCCCCTGGGGCTGCAGGCTGGGGTCGGGGCATGCGTCGGCGGGCCAGCCTGGGTTCCGGGAACCGATGAGGAAGACCGGGAGGAGCGCGGTGGGGGCGCCCGCTAACCTTTCCCTCGGTGTCGGTTGCTGTTCCAGGCCGGCGCGGTGAACAAGCAGGGCGACAGCATTCTCTGCCGCTGAGCCGCGCGTCCCAGGTGAGCGCGCGTTTCCCTTCTCGGGTGGCCGGTCACCAGAGACACCCCGTCCCCAGGGCCTTCCGGTGTCAGGCACAGTGGTGTTCTTTGCCGTCCCCCCACCCCCCGCCCCAGCATTTCTGAGGGCAGATTCCCAAGGAAGATTCACCTCTCTCTCTCTGCCACCCAGTTAGTAAGTGAACCCGTACTTAGCTTCGAGAACTGGGGGACGGATCAGCTCGTGTCCCCGCCGCCCCCAGTGATCGGCCGGTCTCCTTGCCGAAGTGAGGGTACCCTCGTGGGCGTGGGGCCCAATGCGCCGCACTCCCCCCCCCCCCCGCCCCGTTCAGTCTGACACCCACGAAAGAGGACGCAGGCAGGGTCCCCGGAGTGGGTGCCCTGCGCGGGCTTCCCGGGGGCTCGCGACTGCTTGCACGGCGCCGGGCCGGGCGGCGGACTGCGGGTGTAGTCTGACCCGGTGGTTTGTTTTGGGTTGTTGATCAAGCATGTCTTGAGTTTGGTCGGTGGCGCCAGTTAGTCTGCAGCGGGAAGGTTCACACACCCCCTCTATTCATTGCTCTTCCACAGGTGTGCGGCCGCCTGAGCCCGAGCCAGGAGCCCTAGAGAGGGAGGGGGAGAGAGCAGAAGTTAGAGAAAAAGCCAACCGGAGGAAGGAAAAATAACAAAAAGATCAGAAAATCTTAGAAACGTTTCATTCGTCATTCCAAGAGAGAGGGAAGAAAAATAAAACTTTTCATCTTTGTTAAAATTTTTTTGCACGTTCATAAACATTCTACATACGTATTCTCTTTTGTCCCATTTATAACCGCTGTGAATTGTACATTTTTGTGTTTTTTGGAGGTGCAGTTAAACTTTTAAGCTTAAGTGTGACAGGACTGATAAATAGAAGAATCAAGAGTAAATCCGACTGTTAGAAACCGACTTTGTGACCAAGGAGCTCAATTTTTGTTTTGAAGCTTTACTAATATACCAGAGCATTGTAGATATTTTTTTTTTTTTTGACATCTATTGTTTAAAATAGATGTTTATACGGGGGCAGGGAACTTTGTGTTCCCTGCAAGAATGTTACATATTGTATAGATAACTGAGTGACATTTCATACCATGTATATATAGAGATGCTCTATAAGTGTGAGAAAGTATATGCTTTAATAGACTACTGTAATTATAAGATATTTTTAATTAAATATTTTTTGTAAATATTATGTGTGTGTTTTTTTTTAATCTGTGGGAATATTTCTTTTGGAAAATTATTTTTCAGCTCAGTTGAAGAGCTCTTGATAATCTTGAATGTCTTTTCTGTTTGGTCTGGCTCTTAATTTGTTTTTGTTTTGCCTGGTGTCCTGTAGACTCGGAAGTAACAGTTATAGCTAGTGATCCTGCATGACTGCATGAGATGTTTAATCACAAAATAAACTTGTTCTGAGTCCATTCAAATGTGTTTTCTTTAACCTAGATCGAAATCTTTGTATTTGAAGCCTACATGTGGAAAATGCGCTTTATCAGTTTTTAAGTACAGGGTTTGATAGTGTAATATATAAAGAGTAAGTGTTTGTTTTTCCTTTTTTAACGGAGGTCAAGATGGATTCGGAATGATTTTGCTTACGGGATGGGGAAATGCTTGGATCCTGATGAGTTTATGAAATCTACTGTTTTATCAAAGTGGAAAAATGCTTATCATTCTTCATTTTACACTAAAGCTTAATGTCACTGAGTTTCATGTCTGTACAGATTATTTAAATCATAGAAATGAAAAATGTTCTCTGCTTGCTACCAAAGGACAAACTCTTGGCAATGAACACTTTCTGCTTTCCTTCCTCCAAAGAATATTAATAGGCAACAGTGGGAGAAAAAAAAAAATTTTAAGGCATAATGGCAAATCCTTCAAGCAGGGATAAAAGTCGATCTTCAAACATTAACTTAAGTAGACCAAAAATTCTGATGACCGCATCTAGATTATTTTTTTATAAAAATGATTTTCACTATAGCTATGTTAGTTAACTGCTAAACTACTGTCCAATCTCTTGTGATGTGTAACTTTTACATGTGAATATTAAAGTAGATTTATCTGTCTTGTACCGTGATTTCTGGTCTCATTTCTTCAAAACCTTAACACTTATTTTTAAGACTTTCTTTTCTCTTGAAGGAAGGTAGTATATTCTGGGTTAGATAGGACTGTCAGGGCTTGTGAACATTATACATTTAATGTGATCAGTGCTCTACACACCAGTTAGATGGAATTTTTAGAGTGAGAGAGAATTAAGTAGGATTTAATTGGGTGCTTTGTAAATAGTTAGTCAACTGTGTGTGTAACGTGGTCTGTTTGATTTTTAAAAGGAAAGGATTTGTTTCAGCTTATACAAGAATAAAAGTATTACAAACCCAAGGGACTTTTTATGAGGTCAAAGTCAAATATTTATATGAATATGAAATATGGCCTCTAGTAGTCGGTTGAAATGGCAATATCTCAACAGAAATGAACAAAGTTAATGCTGATAGATTCCAAAAAATGTAAAGATTTTTAAAAATCTGTCCCCTATCTCCATCATGTTACCCCTCAGCTTTGACATTTCACTGGTCTTAGATATTTTTAGAATTTGATGTATTTGATGTTGAGACTTACAAAGTCAAAGGACCACTTGTTTAGATGAGGTTTATTTTTATTTTTTATATTATTCATTCTTGTCACACATCGAGGAAAACACAAGAACACTGCTGGAATTCCAAGTCTGAAGAATTCTAACCATTGCATTCTTTGTTATTAAGAAAGGGGACAATCCCTCCTTTTTATTTGGCAGCTTAATTTCAGTAGGAAGCAAGTCACATGTGCTCTCTTGGTTGGAGTTAGGCATTTGTCAGGCCTAACTACCATATCCTACCTAAGTTTTTAAGCAGAGCTTAAACTTATGCTGGGAGATTGTACATCTCAAAATGAATATTCTTGATTTTTGAAGATAAGTCTTGCTCCTTAATTAATTTCATATTTGGGGCATGAAGAACCACTAAAAGGGAAAAAAGTATTATGGATGTTACATTGGAGAGACTTGACATTTTCCCCTCAGCCACTCACACAGCACTGAATGTCTCTAAAGAAGCAAAGTCACTGTTCACTAAATTAATATGCAGTTGTATAAGATAATACATTCTATTAAATGTTGGCTGTGTCCTAACCAAGTAACCAAATAACAAAAACATTTGTCATTTATCTATGTAGTTTAATGATTCAGATAATTGGTTTCACAGAAAAATATTCTGACTTCTCTCGTTTAGTTTGTCTGCCTTTAATGTATAGGCACAACCAAAGAATCGTTTATACCTGCAAAGGCAAAAAAAAAATCTCATGGTGAGATGTTGTTTCTCATTGTGGTTTTAAAATCCTGAACATCTCAAGACATTTCATGTTGAAGGAGAAAAAACTTTCATTTCAAAGAACTAATATACTTTGACATTGTATAAATCTTAAGTCTATTGTCAAGCTTTAACTGAATTTTTAGAACTTTTAAAAATTTTCACCCCATAATCTATTGTATTAAATGCCTTCTATAATAATAAATCTTCACTGAGCAAAGGGTTCTGAAGTTTGTGGTTTTTAATTGACTTCTACTGAGTTATGCAATTTTTCATTATCAAGAATGGGTCTCTTGATGGATCACCTCAATTATTTACAGTGTTCCTTACCAGGTGATGAAAAATGTGGCTTGAAAATGGTGATATGAATGAAAAGGAAATCTAGTTTGAATGCTAGAGAAATCTTGTCTACTCTTTGGTATCTGCTAGGAGAGGGAGCAAGAATTCCAAAAAGGCAACAGAATGATACTCAGGGAAACTAGATCTCTCTCTCTCTCTCTCTCACACACACACACACGCACAGTAATGTTGACAAAAATTATTTCACAGTAGTGCAGAACCAAATAAAACTGGCCCTGTCTTTCTAGCTGATGTACTTTAATTATATATATGTTAATCAGCCCAGATAGCCCTTGGGTCTCTACTGGGCCAAGGACCAACCCCTCCAGGTTTCTGAAGAGGGAAAAGCTTCCCCTTGCTGCTTTGCAAGTCCAGGAAATTAATTTACTCACCTCAGAATTAATCTTAATAGGGTTGCCCTCAGTAGGTACTCTTCAGACCCAGATGGTTTCTTTCAATTACAACCCATGACATTTTGCTAAAATATTAATTATATTAATTAGAACCATTGCCCAAAAGGTTTTAAAATTGTAATTTTACTTCGAGTTCTACCTTGAGCAATGATACAATAGATAGTTGAAAAGATAAAACTCTTACAAAAGGGAACTCATTTGTTCCAGAGAGATGAACTGCAGTCGTATAAACAATTGAAAGTGCTTTTCAAATTTTTGATGAATTTTTTAAAAGTGTGTTTCTGTGTTCAAGTGCCTCCTTCATGATGATTTATATCCTGGCTGTTATAAAAAGTTTTGCTTAGGCGCTAAACTCGGGTCTGAACACATTGCCAAAGTTTTTTTATACTCACCCAAGCAAAGCAATTCAGTAGTCAGCTGCTGAAATTGATTCCGTCATTCATAAGTCTTCACAATAAATTCACACAAGGGATATGAAAAAGGGGCCATAAAAATTGAAGTTAATTTGAAAAGCCCCTTTGAGTCCTTAAAAGAGTAAACACATCAGTTTCTCGGGGAAGAAGAACAAAATATGTTACCTGTATTCCACTGGCTAAATTTGATTGAAAAGGAACTTAAAATATTTAAATAAAGAGACCAAAGACAAATTTTCCATATGAATTCACTGAATCTGAATGTTTTTCCAATAGGAAATCTCATACTTTAGAAAGAGATTTCCTAAAATATTATCAAGGTATTGGCAAAATATGCAAATTCCTGTTGAAACAGGATACCATTATTTGCTTTAAATGACTTTCTCAATTCATGATGATAAAAAGTGCGTATTAGCACTTTTAGCATGCATATTAAATTCAAATTCTAAAACTTCATCTTTTATTCCAATGTTTAACTTCCAAAAGAAGGTACTGCAGTCCCACAGTTGTTCTTCGTGCAAATGCATGTATTTTAGAATGTTCCTTAAATATTTTCTTAAATATTTTAAGCATTTTTAAAAACATCTACTGCCCATTTCATAAACTCTTGCAGTCAACGGAGAGACTGTAACTGTGTGTGTATGTGTGTGTGTTTATTTAAAAATAGTTAACCAACATACAGAAAAATAGGTTTGAAAAAGAAGTTTAACTCTAAACAATAAGTAAATTGTTTTAACCTTCCTCCATTCTCTCTCGACTTTAATTCCTAAGACTGGTGATTTCCATAAAGATGTACCCTTCATTGTTTGGACTGCTGTGAGTTAGTCATGTCATGTTGAAGCATAAAGAATGATAGAAAATAAAGAGCAAGTAAATTAATTCTCATGTTTATCATCTCCTAGAATTTGGCTTAATCCCATAAGAAATCTGAAGAAAAAAAGAAAGAAAAAAAGGGGGACTAACTTATATAGAAAACCTCAGAGAAAGCCAGAGAAAGAGACCTAAATTTGTAGACATAATTTTACACCTTACTTCAGCAATAAATCTTCGAAATACTTTTGCACATGTTAAACCTGAGTTCGAGGCCATAATTAAAACAAAGTAGGCTCCTTAAAGCTCCTTGGTGGCTCAGAGGTAGAGAATCTGCCTGCCAATGCAGAAGACACGAGAGACGCTGGTTGGATCCCTGGGTCAGGAAGATCCCCTGAAGTAGGAAATGCAAACTTGCTCCAGTATTCTGGCCTAGAAGAATTCCATGGACAGAGGAACTACAGTCCATGGGATGGCAAAGAATCAGACACAACTGAGGACACACACACAGGCTCCTTAAAACATTAGGCTATATGTGATTCTTCTTTGCTTGTCCTACAGTGCTTTACCACGGCCTGCTATAGTATTCGCTGCACTGAATTAAAGTTTTAGTCGCTCAGTTGTGTCCAATTCTGTGCAAAACTACAGAGTATAGTCAGGCTCTTCTGTCCATGGGATTCTCCAGGCAAGAATACTGGAGTGGGTTGCCGTGCCCTTCTCCAGGGGATACTTCCAACCCTGGCCTCCTGCATTGCAGGCAGATTATTTACCATCTGAGCTGCCAGGGAAGCCCATTAACAGAGGATCTGTCTTCCCAATGCTCTCAGTTACTCCTTTGCTGCTTCATCTACACTGAGTCACAGTTGAACTCGAGACCAGCATATCTAACTGCCTTCTGGTCCTCTCTGCCACTGAAGTGCAGTAGAGTTGAAACAGCATTTAAGGTTTCTGCAAACTTGTCCTTCTTTCTGGATTTCCTATTGCCTTGGTCAATTTGGGCTGCCATACGAAACTACCATTGACTGGATGGCTTAAACAACAAACATCTATTTCTCCCTGGTCTGGAGGCTGGGAAGTCCAAGATCAGGGAGCCAGCCAGTTCTGTTCCTAAAAGTCGCTACTATTGCAGGATGAGCATAGCAATCCTCATGCTTCCTTCAAATCCCCACAGTCACACAGGATGCTTGGCTTCCTCCTTGGAGCTGCACCATAAGATAGAAACAGAACCCAGGGCTAAGCAAGGTCCTCTTCCTGCCCCTGTGACCTGGATGGAAGGATCTTTCAACTTGGCATTTCCATCAGTCCTTTCTCTCCTTTACTTCTGGCTGCCTTTAAGCATAGTCTATGCTTCAGCTGCGGGCTTCCCTGGTGGCTCAGATGGTAAAGAATCCGCCTGCAATGCAGGAGACCTGGGTTGGATCCCTGGGTTGGGGAGATCTCCTGGAGAAGGGGATGGCTACCCACTCTAATATTCTTGCCTGGAGAATTCCATGGACAGAGGAGCCTGATGGACTACAGTCCATGGGGTCGCAAAGTGTATCAGACATGACTGAGCAACTAATACTTTTGCATGCTTCAGCTGCACCAAAGTTCTCATCTCGTGGATACTAGCCAGTAGAGCAGGCTTCTCTCTCTCGTCTTGACAGAGTATGATTGATTTCCTGAGAGTTAACAAAAGAGCAGGCTCAAGAAGGACATACATGCAACATGGAGAGTGGGAGTGGGAGGGGGACCTGCCCTGCCAGCCAAGCCAACTAAGTGCACTTGCACATCCGTGGGTAGGGCTGAACTAGCTGCATCCAAAATGGTGAGCTTTTTTGTGCTTTCCTTTTGCTGCAAGTGGTGTTACCCCGGCCTGGATCCCATCATCCACACTCCCAGTCTAGGCTGTTGCTGACCTCCTCACCATCCTGTAATACCCAACCGTCACCTCTTCTGCAAGAATTATAAGATGCCTCTCCCCTTCATCCCCCAAAGAGCCAACACGCCCCATGCTATAGTATAATTATTTTCACATGTCTGTGTTTCCTGTAGCTTCCTGACCCCTCTAGGGATTCCAGACCACAAAGTACTAGAAGAACATTCCTGTAACTCTCCGTGCCAGCAAATCTAGCAAATTCCTTACAACTCAACAGTGCAGTTGAGAGATTTTCATTATCTTTGAAAGCCTTTGGCTGACTTAAATGTGGAAAATAGATAAGCTGTGTGCTCTCGAGAGTGAGGGAGTGTGTGGTCAGCCTTGGGCAGAGAGAATCAGAAGGAAGGGCTGAAGAGAGGAGAGGCTGAACAGATCTTGGATCTCCAAGAAACAAGAGACATTTCTGACCCAAGTTGGGATAAATAAACAAAGACACCTCAGTGCCAGATGTGAAAACATGGGGCGATGACCACATACAGGTGTGGGATGTGATGGGTCTGGGGTGTAAGCAGGAAGATGGTGCAATGGGGTTTCTAAGTGTGTCATAGGCTATTCTGTTTTCCAGGACGTGGGGTACATCAGCCACAAGAAATGCAGTGAGTCCTCATGAGTCAGTTCTGAAAGAACACACTTGCTGCCTGAGTAAGAATCCCTTTTCCAGATGGAAGCTTCATTAACTCTACTATGATCCAGGGCCCTAGAAGCAGAATCGGATAACTAGTAACCTGCCATATGTCTTATACGGAGAAGGCAGTGGCAAACCACTCCAGTACTCTTGCCTGGAAAATCCCATAGACGGAGGAGCCTGGTGGGCTGCAGTCCATGGGGTCGAGAAGAGTCAGACACAACTGAGCGACTTCACTTTCACTTTTCACTTTCATGCACTGGAGAAGGAAATGACAACTCACTCCAGTATTCTTGCCTGTAGAATCCCAGGGATGGGGGAGCCTGGTGGGCTGCCGTCTATGGGGTCGCACAGAATCGGACATGACTGAAGCGACTTAGTGCAGCAGCAGAGGCAGCATATGTCTTACAACACTCCTCCCATTTTCCAGTGAAGGAGACAGAAGAAGACCCAGAGGTGAATGGTGGAGTCAGATCTAGAACTTGTTTTTTTCCATCTCTAATCCAGGACCACTAACTTCAGTATGGATGCATTCTGTCCCAGTATACTCTCAGGGGGTTTCTTTCAGTTCATATTCTCATCTACGAATTGCTCCCATGTTGTTTCCTAAAAAGATGGAGTCCAAATCCTAAGCAAGTAGTCATTAAATGCAGGACTGATCTGGTTGCCTTTTATTTATTTTATGGTTGGTGGTTTAGTCGCTAAGTTGTATCTTAGCGACTCTTAACTCTTGAGACCCAATGGACTGTGGCCTGCCAGGCTCCTCGGTCCAGGGAATTCTCCAGGCAAGAATACTGGAGTGGGTAGCCATTCCCTTCTCCAGAGATCTTTCAATTGTTGTATTCTGGCTGCCCTTTAAAAAGGAGAACAGAGGTAAAGTACTTTTATAGCAAGAATCAAAGCTCTTTGACAAAGGAGCAAAGGCAATTCTCTGAGGCAGGGATAGTCTTTTCCATGAGTGATGCTGGGACAACTGGATGTCCACGTGCCAAAAAAAAAATGAACTTAGTTTCAGAGCTTACACCTTTCACAAAGAATAACTCATAATGGGTCATAGACCTAAATGTAACATGGAAAACTAGAAAGCTTCCAGAAGGAAACATAGGAAGAAACCTATGTGACTTTTGGTTTGGTGATGAATTTTTAGATCCAGCACAGAAAGCATGAAACTTGAACCCTAGGTTGTTGTCGTTCAATCGCTAAGTCATATCCAACTCTTTGTGACCCCATGGACTGTAGCTGCCAGGCTCCTCTGTTCATGGAATTCTCCAGGGAGAAATACTGGAGTGGGTTGCCATTTCCTTCTCCAGGGGATCTTCCCAACCCAGGGATGAAACCTGGCTCTCCTACACTTTACCACTGAGCCACCGGGGAAGCCCATGCCTGTGTTATCCTCCAACATTTTATCCCCTGCATCCACTCAACATATGCAGCGTGGTGTGGGAGGGGTCACGGACTCTGTGGTCAAGGCAAAAGAGGTGGATGCTACTCAGAGCTCTGCAACTAATTAGCTGTGTCCCCTCAGACAAGTAACTTTTCCATGTTCCAATAGCCTCATCTGTAAAATGATAATTACCTATTATTGCATAGAGGTTTCTTGAAAGATACAAAGAAAGTAACATGTGAAAATTTTATAAGACAATGGTTATAATTTTGGTATATATAAAAAAATCATCTGAGGGACTTTCCCTGGTGGTCCAGTGGTGAAGAATCCACTTTCCAATGCTGAGGATGTGGGTTCCATCCCTGGACAGGAAACTAAGATTCCCACATGCTGGCAGGGCAACTAAGCCTGCATGCCACACACTATACCTGAGAGAAGCCTGAGTGCAAGTGTGAAGATTCCACAAGCCACCACTAAGACCTGACAGAGCCAAAAAAAAAAAAAATACATCTGGAAAGAGTTTTCAATTTTAGATTCCTGAGTTCCACCCCTCCGTCCCTTCCCTCCACCGAGACTGACTCATCATGTATAGTGTCGGAACCAGGAATCTGCATGGCAGTGTTCCCCCAAGAATCTAAGGCAAGTCTCCCAGGAACCCCATTTCAAGAAACAGAACTGTAAGCCATAAAATGCCACATAGGTTTAGGCTGTTGTTGCTATGCCACACGTGGTAGGTTTCTCCTTCTTTTTATAGCACTTTCCAATTTTTCCTTCCATGGTGGCTTAGATGATAAAAGAATCTTCCTGCAATGCGGGAGACCCGGGTTTGATCCCTGGGTCGGGAAGATCCCCTGGGGAAGGGAATGGCAACCCACTCCAGTATTCTTGTCTAGAGAATTCCATGGACAGAGGAGCCTGGTGGGCTACAGTCCACAGGGTCCAAAAGAGTCAGATATGACTGAGCAACTAACACTCTCACTTTCCAGGTAAAGTAAAAAGCAGAGATTAATACAATATCAATACACTTTGTTTTACCCATCCCACTGAATCTTAAATTTTCTAAGGAAAGATACAAAAGAAAGAGATCTATTTCTACCCTCTTATACATCATTTCAAAAATTTAGGTTCTCTCACCACGTGTATGTATTGACCTAAAAAATGTTTGGAGAAGGTGCGCCTGCACAGGCAACAATGAGCAGTATTTCTTTAATGGTAAAGAGATTCTCTGGATAAACAGATTTAGGAAAAAATGTTTCATTTCTCCCGGTACATTATATATCATTCTAAGAGACTAACTTTAACATGATGTAAAAAAAATACTGTCTAACTGGTCCTGCTCCAATCTGTTGTGTTAGACTTGGAAATGTCCTAATTCATGGCTAGCAAATGTTAAAATACCATATGCATGTAAAATTGGGATACGATATAATTGTACCTTCATTTCACATAATAGATTTCTTCTTGCTAAAATTATATGATTTTTATGAATTATAAAAAGCAGTGGAGACAATGGCTTCCATTCTTCTAAAGCTGTGAATAAGAACTTTTAAAAAAGGAAGCATTAGGAAGTCTGTGGAATTAAGTTGTGAACTCTGCCACTTACTGTGTGGCACTGGGCAAGGTACTTAACCTCTCTGAGCCATATTAAAACTTTTTTTTTATAAAGGGATTACAAAAGTTATCAGTAAGAGTCTTTATGACTCTTTATGAGGATCATGTGCGCAAAGCCCCTAACTTAGTGCCAGCCACATGAACTATTCAATACAAACTAGTTCCTTTCTTCTAATCATTCCCACCTCTATTCATATAAGACCGAAGAATGTGCTTGCCCTCCTCCCACATGAAAATAGGATTAACAAGCATGGAGGAGCAAGGGATGTGTGTGCAGCTGGGTCCTCAGGATGCAGGGCAAGGATTTCAACAACGCATCAACCTTTCTGGGAGATCGAGATTTCAAACCTTCTAAACGCACAAACTATTTTCTGTGCCATTTCTTTTTCTCCAGAATAACCCGGAGGTACCTACATACAAAAGATATAAATGACCTAAATGTTGATGGACAAAGAAGGATTTGAGGAAAGGTGGGAGTCTGAAGAGCAAGAAAGAACTGCCGTGGTGAGAAAGCAGAGAAAAATAGACGAAGGCTTTCAGGAAATTAAAACGGTGGCCTAATAGCTGTTGATCTTGCTGTTAACATGGTCAGGCAGAAGGCTTGTTTGCTTTGTGATCTATTTTCTGATATTAGTAGATAGCTGAGGGCTACTGGACTGAGGCAGATGCTAAGGATGGGCCAGAGTGAGCAACTCCCTACCTAAACTCCCAGATTCAGGGCTGAATAATCTGGCACCCAAAAATACTCTCCTGGTAGTGACACAATTTTGAAAACCAAACACATACCACTGGAGTGGTACACAAGAGTCCAGGTGGTATTTAAGAGAGAAACGAAGATTAAAAACACCATTAAAAATTGTGTATCTCTTATGGCTTAGAAAAGTGTACCTTTTACAATGCATGTCTAACATAATTTCTGGTAGCTATGCTTTATCATAAACTAAAGCCGAGATTCATTCAATAAGGTAAAGAAATCAAGGTCAGTTGCCATACTTCACTGAATCATAAAAGAATTTTGAAATAAATTCAAATGTCCTTACTTTACCGAGAAGAAAACTGAGACTCTAAAATGTAAAAATGAGCCTTTTGTAAGATGACTTAATGGAGGGGCAGAGCTGCCAGCAAAATTCAGGACTTCCAACCTGCAGTCTCCTTAACTTTATTAAGTTCAATGGCTTTATGGTTATTTATCTTATCAGGTTCTTATTTGTTGCATGTATATTTCTTTTTTCTTGTGGATCATTTTCCCCTCATAAAAATTGTGTAAATACAGCCATTTCTCTTTTCTTTTTCTTTCTTGCTTTTTTTCTTCACTTATAATTTGAGGATTGACTGGGGTTATTCCTGAGAGAGCTATGTTCAGGAGAACAAATTTTTTTTTTTTTTTTTTTCTGGTGACGAATGCTCTGGAAAAGAGAAATGTATCGTTTTGCCTAGAATTATTTTGAGATGAAAGATCTTAGGATTACTCTGGATTCTATTATTCTACAAGTGGATTCCATGGGTGCATGCTAAGTTGCTTCAGTTGTGTCCAACTCTTTGTTACCCTATGGGTCATAGCCCACCAGGCTCCTCTGTCCGTGGGATTCTCCAGGCAAGAATATTGGAGTGGATTGCTGTGCCCTCCTCCAGGGGATCTTCCCAACCCAGGGATAGAACCTGAGTCTATTGAGTTGACAGGCAGGTTCTTCACCAGTAGCACCACCTGGGTAGCCCACAAATAGAGTACCAGGACACTTAAAGAAAGCTCCAGACGTCCTTCATGATCCTATGGAGTAATAGAGACCCTGTTAATTTGTTCATCAATTTTCAGCTTTAATTTCATGACATGTGAAACACTAGTAAAAAATAATCTCCTTAATCTCCTGCCTCAATATTTTGGGGAATACAGAGAAATACACTATCACTGTAGACCAGTTAGCTCTTGCCAAGTCTGGTTTTTAATACGATACATATGAAGAGAATCCTCTATTTGCCAACATCTATAAAGGGACTGATTTCCTCAGCTCCATGGTAATTGTTTAATATTAAATCAGTCCAAAATTTCAGGGCATGTTTCTCAGAAACCCTTTGTCTAACATCAGTTGTGGACCTAGACAATATAGCAGCTGTTAATTCTAGGTTACAGAAACAAAAATAAAATAAAAAGATAATGTGCAGATTCCTAGGTTGGGAAGTTCCCCTGGAGAAGGGATAGGCTACCCACTCCAGTATTCTTGGGCTTCCGTGGGGGCTCGGATGGTAAAGAATCTGCCTGCAATGTGGGAGACTTGGGTTCAATCCCTGGGTTGGGAAGATCCCCTGAAGGAGGGCATGGCGACACATTCCAGTATTCTTGCCTGGAGAATCCCCACGAACAGAGGAGCCTGGCGGGCTACAGTTCATAGGGTTGGAAAGAGCAACTAAGTGCACAAGGGAAATTCTTCAGTGGAATCGAACTTGTTGAAGAAGTAAAAAAAAAAAAAAATTAACTTCAGTTCTTTTTAAAAATCAAAAATATGCTCAAAATCAATGGAGTTCAACTTTTAAAAGGCAACATCTTCTAGATTCTTTAAGTATTTGAGGTTTTCCAGGTAACTCAACATGATTTTAAAACGCTTTTAATACAAAAGGAACTAGAGTGAAAATAATTACTTAAAACCAGGTCAGATATTTTTAAAAGATCATTATGAGCTTTGCAATATCATTTCAGGGTTGACTTTAAAAATACAATTCCTTTCTGTTCACGGTTTTTCCCTGCCAAATGACACAGAAGAACTTTTCTGGGAGGCTGTATTAGGAATCAACACCTGATTATTAGTCTTTTTAGGAAACAGGATCACAGAGATGAACCCTGGGATGAAATCCTAAACTCTGCAAGACTGGGTTGAGGACTCTGCTTTGTTTTCTGCCCGAGTGCTTCACGCCTCTTACCCTCCAGCAGTGTTTTTCCTCCTTCACCCTACCTGCCCCCAGCCTCCCTGAAACCCCAATCTCCCAGGAGCTGGGGCATGTCCTTCCCATCACAAGCTTTCTTCTGCAAGCACTGGAAAATCTCAAAGAGAGTAAGAGAATCCTTTGCTCCCACATCCTGTGATTCTCAGTCTCTGTGCAATTTACCAGGTCGGGAGAGACTGCACCCTCTTTGTGGCGAGGGTCCTGCTTATTTCAGAATATCAGCCAACTCTCTTACAAGGCTGCCAAAGCACTCAGGCAGTCTCTCCACACCACCCTGCATGGCCATTGCTCCTGTGTCTCAGCCGTGACTTTGCTGACATCGGCATCACAGGTTTTCAATCCCTAAATCACGTGGCATGAGGCTGCCATGGTGGGCAAGAGGCCATTTGCCCTCCATATCACCAAAGCTCATTAGATCCCATGAATCAAATATCTGCTTTGACAGATATTAAACACGCAATTCTAGAAGCACACAGTTCTGGCTCAGCTAACCCTTGCAGGATGTGAGTTTTGATAAACCTGCAGATTTTCCTATTGACATTCCTCAGGTTACAGGCTTTCCTGGTCCGACAGGCAGTGTCAGCTATCTGCTGCCCTCTTTTGAATCTTAGGGCACACTGCAATCACAAACAGAGCCCATTTCCTGCAGGAGCCTCTTCTGCCTGTGTGGGTCGGGGTGGGTGGATGGGCAGGTTGAAGCTTCTAGCTTAGTTTTCTGATGACCAGCAAGGGCTATTCCAGTGGTGTTATAACGGTACTTTAACCACTCTGCCGGTTTTCTTCTGTGGTGACAGCAAAAACCATTTTCTACAACAAAGCAGCAGATGAATTATAAGACAGGCTATTGTTCCGTTTTGTTTTCTTTTCTTATCTTAACCCAATTTGTCACCTGGACCAGTGCCCCTCAGGGCTGATCTATTTATTCCCCTAAAGTGCTCACATATGTTTCTGGCTCTAAGGATATTGAAAGGAAGGTGTGTGCCTGAATACATTCCCAATGCCCGTCCATTGAACACATGTGCCCTTCTAGGACAATAATCAGGTTGAAGTCCTCACAGAGGAGACAGTAGTAGTAAGTAGTGTTAGTAGCTCAGTTTTGTTTGACTCTTTGTGACCCCATGGACTGTAGCGCATCAGGCTCCTCTGTCCATGGGATTCTCCAGGCAAGAATACTGGAGTGGGTTTCCATTCCCTTCTCCCTTGCCGACCTGGAGATCGAACCTGGGTCTCCTGCATTGCAGGTGGATTCTTTACCGTCTGAGCTACAGGGAAGCCTCAGAGGGGACAGAGTCACAAACAGATCAGAAGGTCTTGCAGGAAGTTAGACCTGCTGGGCTGGGTACAACTCATTAAATACCACCTTCGCCCCATCCCCCTCCTGCCTGTCTACCAGCTCCTCTTGGCTGTGGTTGCATCATTCCCACAGACCATCTGTATAATGGTTTCTTCCCCCAATCCTCCCTGTTAGCCTCTCACCACTCTGTCCCCATGTCTGCTGGTCATCTCTCCTGTCTCCTTGTACCAAACTAAAACAGGAAGCAATAGGTAAGAAGATGCTCACTGAAAGTAAAACAGAAGAAACAATTGTCATCTTTCCCTCAATGTCACGTGAGTTCTTTGGAGAATGAGAAGATGGCAACAACGTAGTGCTCAGAAAAACCATGAGAAACCATGGCTAAGGATACCGGTCTATCAGAAAGTTGATATCTGTCTACTCTTTTATGGTAATCTCTCTGTGTGTCTCTCTCATGCTTCTTTGAGCTCCACCCGACCCCCATGGCAGTCTCTTATTGAGAACGGCTGCCCTCAGACCACGGAGATGGAAAAGTAATCCCACTGTAGCTCCAGGTGGGGAAAAGAATGGATGGTACTGTCTTCCCCCAGCTGAAAGAAATCCTGAATTTGTCTGATGGCCCAATCAGGCCCCGAGAAGATTAAAGTGCAGCGAACATTCAGAAGCCCTCACGAGCCATCGTGCAAATGTCTCTCTGCACCAGGGCTGGCTTCCTGGGTGTGTAGCCTGTGGGGTTGTTTACAGTCCTGCCCTTGGAAGAGCCCACGCTTAGTTGAATGCTTTGCTGTCATTGTCTTGAAATTTTTCAGACTTTTTGAGCATGGGGCCTGCATTTTATCTTGGCACTGGGCCCTACAAATTGCCTATCTGTTCCTCTGCAGCCTAGTTCTGAAGTATCCTATTGTGCCTGAAATGGTGGGTTGAGAAACATTTACCTACTTGGCAGGGGGTGGGGGGTGGGTGGCGGAATGATGTGAGCTTTACCTTCTACCTGCATTGGTTCTCTTAGTCCAAACCCCTGCCTGTGAGCCCAAATGCTACGTGCCTGACTCTTCTATTCCCAGGGCCGGCAGGCTTGGTCAGCTGTGGAAAGAGAAAGTTTCCATGGAACTGTGTGATGTGCCTGGAAGGAATCATTGTAGCACGAAGAAAGATACTGAGAAATTCTGCACCAGGGAGATAGTTCAGTAAAAAGAGAGGTTCACAAACAACTCCCAGGGGTCATCCTGTTGTGTCTAGAAGAAAGAGACAAGAAAAACCGTTTCTTCCAGATTCTTCCTTTTCAACTGAAGCCACGAGGCCCCTGGCACACACTCAGCCGATGTTTTTTATGTCTCCTGCTGTTTACTCTGAATCCATCTCGAGCTGTTGCAGAGAGGCACTACATCAACACAATTTATTTCATTACGATGCCATGTCATATCGTATATCTCCTGTTCACAGTAGGTTGACAAGGCATTGCATTTGTGTACGAGTATATATGGATACATATTACCACAATCACGGGGGAATAGTATTTATTGAGTGCCCACTACCTTATTAGACGCTACAGAGAGAATTGTGAGGGCACATATAACAATTTAATAACGGGGGGAAAAAAGATACTCTTTCTATTTAATTCGGCTTGCAGAAAAACAAAACAAAACCAAAAAAAGACTACTTGATATTTCCTCTCTGTGCCTGCTGGATGGTGGCAAGAAAGACCTCTAAAGCACATAGAGCTCTTATCTTTGTTCATTCCCCAAAGAATAATAGATCAGTCA
>NW_011494846.1:5747148-5767809 GCF_000754665.1 Bison bison bison
ATAGATCAGTCAGAGCTCTGATGCTGTTTTAATAATGTACAATTTACAATTCATTGGTTACCAAGCACTCCCGGTATAATTAATTTTACAGACCTGTTCAGCAAATCCACATGGTTTTGTACAATATGGGGAGGGGGGAGGGGGAGGAAGTATTACCAGGAGGAGGTGGAGGCTGGGGGGAGAGTGAAGGAAAAAAGCCATCTTTCCTCCTCTTTCAAAGTAACTGAGTCCTGCACCAGCTGCACAGATTGGCAGGCAACTGTAGGCTGTAGGAGAGATTGAGTTTGATGCACAAGAATCTCCCCACCAAAAAGTTTTGGACCAGCAAAAACGACAATGCTCGTGGGTACTATATTCAGTCTCCTGGGAAATGCTCACTAAGGAAGCATGGGGACTAACCACAGAGCAACATCAAGCCATCACTCTTAGAAGGAAGCTGCCTACTTCCTAACTACACTCTTGCATGAATAAAATCTAAAGCTGCTTGTGATCACCCCCTCCCTTTCAAAAATGTGTAGCAAAAACAAGAGTATCAACTGAGGGTGGAGGGGCTTGGGGAGGAGGGACAAAGATTCCCTGACTGTTTTCATGACCCTCCAGAGAGCCATCATTTACTTGAAGGGGCCTCTGGAAATTCACAGAGAATTCTTAAAGCCAAAGAAAATTCACAGGAAACCTGTCTAAGTGTATTTCTGATCAATGACCTGCTTTGTTTTTAAATCTTTGCTCTGAACTTTTTGGATTTCCCCAAAATATACATAATGTTTTAGCTTAAAATCAGTCTGTCCGAAAAGGAAAATCTGCTCAATTATGTATCACTGTCCTTAAAAACAAGAACATTACAATTTTAAAAAGAGTGCAGAGGTGCTCAACATACTTCTGTTTATTTCTAAAGTCTGTTTCCCTCTTTTTTGTGGATTTTAAGGCACCCAGAATAGGACATGAATACATGCAAGGCAGAAATTCTGCACCAGCACCAAGTGATAATCACTTAGGTGCTCATGTCCTGCACAGTAAGGAGGCCAAGAACAGCACAGATGGAGACTCAGACCCCAGCTTTGTCCCTTGCTAGGTGCTTGCATGCTAAGTCGCTTAAGTCGTATCCGACTCTTTGCAACCCCATGGACTATAGCCTGCCAAGCTCTTCTGTCCATGGACTTCTCCAGGCAAGAATATTGGAGTCGGTTGCTGTGCCCTTCTTTTGAGTATCTTCCCGACCCAGGGATCGAACCCGCGTTTCCTGTGGCTCTTGCATCGCAGTCAGGTTCTGTGCTGCTGAGCAACCAGGGAAGCTCCTAAGGCATTTTGTTGGAAAGGCCATTTAACCTCTTGAGGGCTTAGTTTTCCCATCAATAAAAATAAAGCTGAAACACTGACTTGTTCACAGACTTGTGGAAGGGCTAAGGGAGATCATTTGTATATATCCGTCAGCATAATGCCTTATTTTTGGTGGGTGTCAATAGTAAATGGTCATTGTGATTCTGTTGATGTTGTTGAGTCATGGTTAGTCATTTTGCTATGCTTAATGACTCTTTTTTCGCTCTTTTTTTTGCAGCCTGGATAATAACCAGAGGAGACATCGACCAACATTGACTCCATCTGAGCTGGGATGCTGACACAGTGCCCATGCTTTCTAGCCTCCCACCAGGTAAAACGGGGGTGAAAGTCTATGATTATTTCAAATAACCACGCCTAAAGTAATCCTGTTCAGAGTAGCCTGAACTTCCCTTCATTGGAATTTCAAATGGGTTGCTTAACAAAGGTGGGATATCGTCTCCATTCGCATATTAAAGTGCTTTCCAGAGCTGAGACACCACACAAAACAAGTTCAGCAAGGGAATGAGGAAGTAGGCGGCATAAGGCAGGGGTCGGTCAAAGACTTTATGCTGCCCACCCTCTGGAGTCGGTCTCCAACAAGGCTCCTTCTGCCTGGTGCTGCTGGAGCCAATAGGAGACCGAGTTGGTTTAGAAGCAAAGTGTCATTCTTTAATGAAAGAATGGAGCGGTATGAGCTCATGATCGAGAGGAGTGAGCTGATGTAATAGCATTAGAAACAAAGTGCACAATAAATGCAATACGTTTGAATCAACCTGAAACCCCACCCCCTACCCAGAGTTCGTAGAAAAGTTGTCTCTCACAAAACCAGTCCCTGATACCAAAAACATCAGGGACCACTGATCTAGAGCGCCCCACCGGTCAAGGGCCGAGCTGCGGCCCCGCAGTCTCTGCACGCGGCCCCGCAGTCTCTGCACGCGGCCCGCCGCCCTCACCTGGGACTTTGGTCTCCGGGCAGCGAGTCTGCGCACTGCGCACTGAGGGGAGGTGTGCGCAGCAGCCATTTTACATCAGGAACGCTGGTCTGAGGCGCCCGCTGCCGGGCCTCTGCACTCGGCTCCCTGTCAGCAAGTGAAACCGGAAGGACAAAGGAAAAGAGAAAAGCAGGTTAGACTTTATTATCCGGATTCTGTTTTTATTCCCTGAGGGGATTGTTCAAGGGCTTTGCTTGTGACAATCAGGCCAACTATAAAGGGACCGCTTCACCTCTGATGGACATCCAGGTTAAGGCGGGGCGAGGCGGGGGCACAGTGGTGAAGAAACCGATGCAGGAGATGCAGGAGTCGAGGGTTTGATCCCTGTGTCTGGAAGATCCCCTGGAGGAGGGCATGGCAACCCACTCCAGTATTCTTGCCTGGGGAATCCGGTGGACAGAGACGCCTGACGGGCTAGGGTCCATGGGGTCCCAATGAGTCAGACACCACTGCGCTGCTAAACAACAAGGAGAGTTTATGGCAAGAATGGAAGTCCCCCGAGAGCATAAGGGAATGGAGAACACCATTGCTTGTGTTCAGTTCAGTCGCTCAGTCGTGTCCGACTCTTTGCAACCCCATGAACCGCTCGCAGCATGCCAGGCCTCCCTGCCCACCACCAACTCCCGGAGTCCACTCACATCCATGTCCATCGAGTCGGTGTTGGACATAGTGTTTAATATTTCTTGGATGCTCTCCTAAATCCTTTGCATGTGTTAGTTCATTTAATTTCTCATAATTACGGTTACAATCCCCATTTTACAAATAAGAAACATGAGGCACAGACAGGGTAAGTCCAAGGGCACAGATTCTTTTTTCCTGTCAACCTGAGTGACAGCTCTGCAGCTACTAAGACCATCAAGATAGGTGTTCTACTCGGGACTGGGGCTGAAATGAGCAATGGCTTAAAATATTGTTGTGAGATTACAACTTATAGCCACTTCTAGTTGGAAGCTTGGAGGAAGCTGGTGGAACATTCCCAAGCCAGGAGGATTTGGGGGGTGTGGGGGAGGGGGCAGGGAGGGGAAGGGTCTGAAGTAGAGAACACCTGTCCTATCCACTGGTGACTCCTTAAGGGTGTTGACAAGGGGTGGTTCCCATGTGCCTGTTAGCTAGTAGCTCTTTTTTCCACTGAAGTCTACAAACTGTGTTATGCCCTTCTGTTTTAGTTAGGTACTTGTGGGTAGGGCAACAGAGACCCATTCAGAATAAGAGGAAAGGGGACAGTGCTGTTGGGAGGATGCCCACAGATTGGAACTGGACCATGAACTGCAAAACTCTTTAGAAATCCATGAGGCTCCAGCCATCAGCTCCTCTTCCTTTCAAAGGCAGTATCTTCTCTTTCTGTCCACATGTCTCGTCATTTCTCCGCATCTCTCTGCCAGATCTCTCGCTATCTCTTTCCTATTATTGGCTGCCTTTGCTTCATGAAGGTTTCCAGTCCCCTTAAACACGGCCCACCGTGGCCTCTCCTGCCCCAACTCTATGCCAAGTAGTCCCCCTTCCCACCATTTGAACATATGTGTCACAGTGTCTTTGTTTGTATTTCCAAGAGGGAAAATCTGGGTTTGAAATTTTTTCTGAAAGAGGTATAGGCACTGTCCAACCTGAGAGTTTTCTGCTCTTCAGTGGGACACCCACACCTGTCCCAGTTAGCTGTGAGACAGTGGGGGTCCCACGGCACAGAACATGGGCCTGAGGGCTACTGCTTCTGCGTGTGTGCTTGGTGTGTGCTAAGTCACTTCAGTTGGGTCTGATTCTTTGCGACCCCATGGACTCGTGGCCTGTCAGGCTCCTCTGTCCATGGAATTCTCAAGGCAAAAATACTGGAGTGGGTAGCCATTCCCTTCTCTAGGGGATCTTCCCAACCCAGGGATCGAACCCATGTCTCTTATGTCTCCTTCATTGGCAAGAAGGTGCTTTACCACTCAGGCCACCTGAACAAGGCAACTTATATTATTCAAAGAGACTCCATCCAAGGCCAGTGTTGCCAGCCAGCCTGGTGCCCCTCTAGACCCATGTCTGGATCTGGCAGTAGGACCGTGCTCTCAGAGGAGGCTCACTGGGACTGGAAGGAGGCTCCGATTCAGCAGAAAGCTGCCCAGCAACTTCCTCTGGAATTTTAGCGTACATTTCCAGTTTTTTCTTGTTTGGCCTGCTCTTCACCTCCTGCTGGCCCCTCCACCTGGAATCATCCTCAACATACACATACACTTGCACTCACATTGGTGTGCTCATCAGTCATGTTCAATTCTTTGGGACCCTATTGCCTGCAGCCCAGTAGGCTCCTCTGTCCATGAGATTTCCCAGTCAAGAATACTTAGAGTGGGTTGCCATTTCCGACTCCAGAGGATCTTCCCGACCCTGGGATCGAACCTGCCTGTCTTGCATCTTCTGCATTGGCAGGTAGGTCCTTTGCCACTGTGCCACCAGGGCAGCCCCTCACTTTGGGGTAAGCCTCTCCTATTGTCTATCAGATCTGCTCACACTCTTCTTCTTAGGGGACTTTGGTACATGGTCTGGGTTTCCCCGCGCATCTGACCTCAACCCAAACTGTTGTTAGCTTAGCTTCTTTCTCGTCAGGGCTTCCCAGGTGGCTCAGATGAGAAAGAATCTGCCTGCAATAAGGGAGACCTGGGTTTGACCCCTGGGTCAGGAAGATCCCTTGGAGAGGGGAATGGCAACCCACTCCAGTATTCTTGGCCTGGAGAATTCCATGGACAGAAGAGCCTGGCAGGCTACAGTCCATGGGGTTGCAAACAGTCGGAAACAACTGAGCAGCTAACACTTTCACTTTTCACTCTCTTGTCAGGGCCAGTGCCTCGAAGGAATTTCCATTTTCTGAACCACACTGTCTATGACAGATGGACAAATACGTTTTGCTGTAAGGGCACATTGGGTCATGAATGATGCGGAGCCGATGTCTATCAACTGTCTAGAGTCAGTTTGCTCAACAGCGTATGCTAGTATGAGTTCAGCCAGTTCTGTCACTAGTCACTCCTAGTTGCTGCTTGTCACTCACACACATCAAATTCTTAGGGTTTGTTTTGGTTTGTGGCAAAAATGAAGAAGTGAAGTGAAGTCTCTCACTCGTGTCTGACTCTGTGTGACCCTATGGACTGTAGCCTACCAGGCTCCTCCATCCATGGAATTTTCCAGGCAAGAGTACTGGAGTGGGTTGCCATTTCCTGCACAAATAAAAAAACAATGAAACAAAAATATCTCCCACCAAGCTAACCTTCACATGCGTTCAATGAAAGCTTCTTAATACTTTCATTCCCATCTGACTCTAAATTGTTGTGTGTGGTTTTTTTTTTTTTTGGTGTGTGTCCAGCCTCATCCTAGCTTTGATCATCTAGATGTCCTGATAGTCATTTATTCCATGGCAACTCCTTCATCAACCCATCTGGCCCAGCAGGATATAGTTTATGTTATTCTTTTTTTTTTTTTAATTGCCTTCAATACTGTACAGTCACATCTGATTTTTTTCCCAAGGCAACTGTCAGGGGCATCCTAAGTGTTCCCCAAACATACGACCTTGATTGGGACCTCCTGGTGGTCCAGTGGTTAAGATTCCATACTTTCAGTGTAGAGAGTATGGGTTCAATCCCTGGTCTGGGAACTAAGATCTCACATGATGTGGGGCATGGTTAAAAAATAAAAAGGACCCTGATTTACATTGGGTAGCAGATAAATTTGAATCTCTATGGGATCTTTTCCCCCAGAAACCAAATATCTCGTATAGCTTTTTATATGGGCATGTAAGGACTCTGGTGTGATTTCTAAAGTGCTAGGATGACCCATTGCTCGTCAAAAGACCCTTTTGCATATTTTCTGACTCAGTGATTATCTCATGGGGAGATTTAAAAACTATGGATGCCAGACCCCCACCAAGACCAGGTAAGTCAGAACCTCTGGAGTTGGAGTCCAAGCATAAGCACTTTTTTCCTTTTAATTCCCTAGTGGTTCTCATGTGCAGTCTTAGTTTAGAATACCTTTCTTAGTTCAATAGTTTATAAACTTGGCTGTACCTTGGAATCACTAGGGAACCTTAAACAATACTGATACCTGGGTTTCATCCTTGGAGATTTTGATTTAATTATTTAGGGTTTTAGCCTGAGTTTTTAAAAACTCCCCAGGTGACTACAATATGCAACCAAAATTGAAAATTAGAACCTTAATGGATGCTTAAAATTTCAATATTAGGCTATTCATTTATCACTTAAGTTCCTGATTGACACCAAAAAAAGACTTGTCATTGGGTGAAAGATGATGCTTTTTTAAATTACTTATATCTTAGTGTGAATGTGGTCCAGATTGAATACAAAGTAGTTTAGTTGCTAAGTGGTGTCCCACTTAGATTCTTGTGACCCCATGGACTGTAGCCCACCACGCTCTTCCATACATGGATTTTCCAGGCAAGAGTGAGTTGCCATTTCCTTCTCCAGGGGATTTTTCCGACTCAGGGATTGAACCCGGGTCTCCTGCACTGCAGGCAGATTCTTTACTGACTGAGCTATGACAGCTCTTGAATACAAGACTCCTGGCTAAATTTGAGTTTCAGATAAGCAGATAATTTTTAGAATAAGTATATTCCATGTAATATATGGGTATATTCATGCTAAAAAAAATTATTCACGGCTTATCTGAAATTCAAATTTACCAGGGCATCCAATATTTTTATTTGCTAAAAGTGGTCAGTCCTATCCAGAAAGCTTTCCAAGGGCAGGTTGTAAGAATGGGGCATGGAAAAAGCACAGCGAGAAACATGGAGACCCTGAGGGGAGGGCACAAGGAATAGTGCAGAAAGACCACAAAGCAAACAAGGACAATGCAAAGCCCAAAATCACTTGCCTTATCCAACTCACTCAAGTACCATTCTGCCACATCTTTGTAAAAATCAACATAATCTTCCCTACCTCACCATCTTAGGTGGCAGAGTGTACATTATCCCTCAAGACTTGACTGCGACCAGGCACAGCAGCAGATGTCTTGCGTCTAGAATCCCTCTCCTGCTCATGCAAGACCAAGATACTGGGCTGGCCAAAAGGTTCTTTTGGGTTTTTCATAGCATTCTATGGAAAAACCCAAACAAACTTTATGGCCAATGCAATAGACATGTAATCCATCGCTAATATATTCACTGATGTTCTAAATTTTTTAATTTAGAATTGACTATATTTAGAACTACACATTTATGAAAATTCTAAATATAGAATTTAATTAAGAGTGTAATTAAATCTCAGTATAAAATTTAATTATATTCAAAGCTTTCCAAATGTCTGGCTTTGACTTATGATAATTGTAACCTGCTTTCAGAAAGTTAAAAAGAAAAAAAATGCCTTCAGAATGAGAGAAAGAAGGTAGATATGTAAATAAATATGATAAAGGCTTCCTAAACTAAATTCCCAGTAAACCTATTATAAGGTCATGTATTCTGTGTACTCTAATCCCAGCCTCCACATAAATTCACTCGTTATTTTTTTTTCAAGGACAGTTTTTATTTTGCTTTTCTTTTGAACCCCTTCCCTTTACATTTGTAGGTACCTAGGAGGTTTTCCTCTCACTGGCTTCCAAGTTATCCAAACAGAGTATCCTTACATAGGGTAACATGAAATGTTGGTGCACCTAGCGGGGAGAACTGGATCTACATCCAGAAATCCTTAGATTCCTGAGATTCAACATATTTTACCCTACTATGTTACCAGGATTTAGACAGACAAGCTTATTTATCTATGAACATTTTTTCATTTCCTTGGTTACATCTGACCGAGCATGAAGTCAATATCCCAGAAGAAAATGGAAGACATTCCTTTGTCTCAAGCAAAGTCCACAGGATACCTGGGTATATAATGAGTTCTTAGTACATCAGCAGTCCACAACCTTTTTGGCACCAGGGACCAGGTTCGTGGAAGACAATTTTTCCATGAACAGCAGGGTGAGGGAGATGGTTTTGGGATGATTCAAGTGCGTTACACTTACTGTGCACTTTATTTCTATTATTATTGCATCAGCTCCACCTCAGATCATCAGACATTAGATCTTGGAGGTTGGGGAGCCCTTAGTACATCCTTCCACTCCCTCGAATCCCCTCTTCTTCCTACCCCCAATGACCCCTTCCCACCGTTTATGTTCCTTGCTTTCTCTTACCGTCATCTCATTGTCTTATCTGACAGCTTCATGGAATGACACTTTTCAGGTATCTTTGAGGTCAGTTAACCCTCCTTGATTGGCCGCCTGAGACACAAATGGCCTTGTGACCTTTTCATAACCTTCTCTTAAAAGAGAAATGGTTATTGCCTTTCAGAGATTATCCAAATAAGGATGTCAGGAAAATGCCCTATGCTTTCCTGCAAAACTAAAAAGTTTTGTGGTAGAGCAATGCAAATTATGTTTCCCTGATGGCTCAGTCGATAAAGAATCCACCTGAAATATGGGAGACCTGGGTTCAAACCCTGAGTTGGGAAGATACCCTGGAGGAGGGCATGGCAACCCACTTCAGTATTCTTGCCTGGAGAATCCCCGTGGACTGAGGAGCCTGGCAGGCTGCAGTCCATGGGGTTGCAAAGAGTTGGATACAACTGAGTGACTAAGCACATCACACAGCAATGCAAATTAAGTGTTTAAAACAAGGGACATTTCTTCTTTTCTTTTGCAGTGGGCATACCAAACCTCCCACTAACATGGCCCCTTCCTAAAGGTATTGCTGAGTAGACAGGAGTTGTTGGTTTGCAATGGGAACACCAGGTATTATAACATTGCTGTCCAGCTTACTGATACATCCCAAGTCAACTTCTTATAGGATCTCTTCCCATCTCTCCTTCATCAGATTTAACTCAGAGGTCCTGAGCTAGAAGCTAAGCTAACCACCAAGAAGGGTGCCTCTGGTCAAGTAAGGAACTACCAACCATTCTAAGACCTGTTGGGCGAGCTTATCAGGTTCCCAATTTCTCCAGAAATGCCTGGCGGTTTCAAGGATCGAGATAAGCACAGCTGTAATCTACCATGATCCAGAGCTTATTCACAGATCACAGCTGTGTAATTTCAGGTAACATGCTTCCCTTGTTTGGATTTGTTTAACATTGTTAAATATATAGTCAGACCATCTGCACAGTATTTTTTTTAAATTGGAAATTACAACCATAACTTCCTTTTTATATATCAATAAACTAAACAGCAAAATTTCAAAGGGATCCTTCTGCACCAAGCACGGAAGCAGAATGCCTGTCCCACGCCACACCACTGCCTAATTGCACACTAATTGGACAAACGTGATTAAATATTTCAAGATCTTTACTAATTGCCTCTATTTTAGCTTTAAAATTTGCTTGCCACCAACAAATTTAATGACACTGGTGTCTAGTCATCAGCAAAAAGCCCAAGAGTTGCTCTTTAAAATGTACCTAGTCAGAGTATTTACTGATTGTGCATTGTTTCCAATGTAGCTTAATTAGAAATCCAATCAGTTCGCTAAGTCTAATTATACTTGATTTGTAGATTCAGACTATGATACATAATGAAGCCAAGCAGCTAACAGTAAACGTGCCTGAAATGTAACAATAAGAGAAATATATTTTTTTTAATGTATGTCTTGTCACTTTAGAAAATCAAGTAATACACACCATCTCTCATGATGGGGATTGGGGAGGTTTGAGCTTCTCAGTGTTTCCTTGAACTGGATTCCAGTTCTATTGGGGAAAACCTGCTTTGAAAGATGACGATCAGAAAATATTTCTATGTCTCCATACTAAAGATTAAAAAGAAAATAGAGAAAATTGTTTCCGTCAGTTGACTCTGTGAGGAACTTTTGGGGAATTATTTCACAGAAGTTGCCTTGATGATATGGTTAAAATGGACACATTCACATAATTCTTAATTTTTAAAAAATTTGCCTTCTAGAAACTTGCTTTAACTATCTCAGAAAATGCCTTATCCAGTACCTAAAAACTACAGTGTTGATATAAGCATATATTCAAATATGTGAAGGTATAATTTTGTATATACACACAATTTTACCAGGAGGAAATACTTCTAAATGTATTATTGCATATCTGCAATAATTTGCAACCAATTGTTAGTCTGTGAAAACAGGTTATGTGAAGTAGAGAAAAGAAGCTTTAAAAAAAATTAATGTAGGTTAAGATGCCAGTTACCACTGCCTCAATCATCCAAGCAACTTGAGGCAGTGGTAGTTGGAGGGTTTTGAATACTTAGCTCTCTACCTTCCAGAATCCACTCATTTCTGTTGGTACATAGGATGCAGACATGTCACAGTTACAGATGGTGCTGAGATCTAGCCATCTCACCTTACAACCATCTCACCTTACAACCATCACCCACAAAAGACGGCAGTGCTTTGGAACGGTAAGGACAGCAGTGATGATGTTGGTTCAGACACGCCTCAGGAGTCACGGTCATTTCACTTTCACTTTGAACACAGTGGGAGAAATCAATAAGGTGAACCAGAATGAAGGGAAATGGATAGGAAAGAAATGTGATTTTTCAGCTTTGGGGATAATATTATAAACGTAATGAAGAATGATTCGAAACATCCTGAAACTCTAAATTAATTACTGCTGACTGTTCAATAATAGACTATTACTTTAGCACAGTTTTTTTTCCTTTAATGTAAAGCTTATCTTTTATAACATGCATGCATGCTAAGTCACTTCAGTCATGTCCGACTCTCAGCGACCCCATGGACTATGGCCTGCCAGGCTCCTCTGTCCATGGGGATTCTCCAGGCAAGAGTACTGGAGTGGGTTGCTATGCCCCCTCCAGGGGATCTTCCCTACTCAGGGATTGAACCCATGGCTCTTATGTAACCCACGTTGGGAGGTGGGTTCTTTACCACTGGTGCCACCTAGGAATCCCATATCTTTTTATAAGAATGTAGCCTAAAAGAAACATTGACATATGCTTGGATGAAAGGCTCCACAGAACTGCAGTGTATAAGCAGTTTTAATTTTTGCGTTAAAAATTGATCATTTATATTTATTCTGGTATTGCTTTTAAAAAGCTGTGCAATAAAATTGCTCCATGTAAGTGTGTGTACATGAATGTTTGTGAATGTGTATGATTTTAAAGACTGACAAGTACATAACTTTTTTCTTTCTCCCTTTTTCAAAAGCATCTTATAGCATGTACTGAACCTGGAGGGTTTTCCTTTGCTTGCACTTCTTTGCCTTTGGACGCAATTCCCAATCAACATGGCCTCTAGCCAAGACCCTTAGTTTTTCTGTTTTGTTATAGTTCTTATCTTCCCTGTACTCTGGTGTTAGCCTTTATTGATAATTTCTCAAACTTTAAGTATAATGCCAATTAAGGAGTTGTTTTTCTCCAATCAGAATTCATCACACTGACCTTTGGGTTAATAGAGACAATCCTCATTGGATGTGACCCCAAAGGTTCTTCTTTACCTTCCTTTCTAGGAAGATTGCTCTTCTAATATTGCCACTGAGATATTCAAACACAATGAGGTGTGGAAGCTGGGAGGAGACGGAGATGCTCTTATTGCTGAAGGCTGAGGCAGGTTATTTCCCTATCTTCTTTAAATGATTGCAGTGGGAGAAAGTGGAGCTGTAAACACATGACCTGAACCTGACTCCAGAATGGCTAATTGAAAGCATAAGTTGACAGCCATCTCACTTGTTTAAAATAACATGGTTTCTGTTATGTATTTGACATTGACTGAGACAGAATAATGTTTTTTACATGTGGCAAAAAATAAATACAGGGCAGTACAGATCTTCACAAATGTCTAGAAAATCAGGAAGGAGAAGAATCGTCCAGTGCAGTCCAGTTACTTTTTAAATGCTGGCGAATTTTTAAAGGAGAATTTTGTTCCTTTTTTTCCTCTCAGCTTAGCTTTATTTTTTCCTCTTCTTATTAATAAGGCCTGGCCCCTCGTTAACATGCAGGCAGAGCCTAATGAGCCTTGCAGACTCCTGTAATTTCTTCACTGTTGAAAATGCCTGACACTAATCTATGCCATTTATACTAATAAGAGGTGGATCAGCTGATATTTGGTGCAATGAAAATATGCTAAATATACTTTATTGAATTGCACGTAGTTAGTTCTTCCCAGTTCGCTGTATTACAGCAACAGATGCACAATCATTACCTCTGCGCTCTGTGTGGAGCCCAACCTTTGCTTTGAATAAATGAGAAAAGTAAGACATTTCATATGTTCACTTTCTTTTTTAAAAATGCTGATAATACTGACTTTCAAACTCCTACCTCGAGAAAAATCATCTTTTCTGTGATTTTCAAAGCACAGATACAGTGCTTCCCATTGAAATGGCAATGACATGAAGATCTGACCTAAAATATAACATTTTATATTAAGTGGACTGTGTGTGTGTGTGTGTGTGTGTTAAATCGCTTCAGTCGTGTCCAACTTTTTGCAACCCTACGGACTGTAGCCCGCCAGGCTCCTCCGTCCATGGGGTTTTCCAGGTAAGAATACTAGAGTGGGTTGCCATTTCTTTCTCCAAAGTGGGCTTTAAGGAAGGCTAAATTTGAATGGACTTTGTGTAGAGTTTATTAATCACATCCATAAGCTCTTTTCCCAAAGAGCTCATGGTGATTAACAATTTTCTCATGAATACTGAAGAAATTTTTACCAATTTTAATATATGTTGAACATTGTGTTATTATTCCATTAGGCAAAAGCAAACTTTTTCTGTTTTTGCATTACCAGTCTAATTTTTTTTTTGATGACTCTGTTATATCTATGTTTCTTTTCTTACTTGCCAAGAGACACAGGACCGAGGAGCCTGACTGCAGGTGTTAGTAAACGTTTCCAACACTTGTGTCAATACCTGTTTTTGGCTCAGGCTTCACAAACCTGAGAGTGCTTTTAAAAACCTTGTTAAAAATCTACATATTTATTCAAAACAGTCAGCTATGACTGCATCCTCTGAGATGTGCTGTAAACAAGGTGGAGACTTTACGGACCTGAGCTGAACATTTATACCTGTGGACCCCCCTCCACCATCACCACCCCCACCCCACCTCAGTGCATGATCACCTAAGGCCCTCCGGTGAGTGAGTGCAGCAGGAGAAGCTCAGTCTTTAGAGGAAGGCTGATCACAGTATTGAAGTTTCTCAGTAGCTTTGACCAGAGGTTTACAAACAGAATAGCAAAATGGTTAGGAGGGCAGAGATGAAGTGAAAATGTTTAATATCATTCGGAACCTCAGTTCCCCCAGCCCACTTGGTTATTTTTCTCCTAGCAGGACACACACTTGACAATACGTCCAAACCATTACTCAGTGATGCAAAGAGAGGAAAGCAATATGTAGTGCTGCCTAAACACATTTCACACGCATGTGACTCCCTCCCATCAGTTAGCAAGCACTCTTGACTGTCTCCTGACCGGTATTTCCTTGGAACAAATTTTGTGTTTGTTTGGAAAGTATATCTCACACTTATCTAGGAGCATATTTTTTCAGATTTTGAAGTGTCTGTCAGTTTATCCCCTAAGAGAATTATGAGGCCGTTCTACTGCTCTCCCTTCCCCTGGACAACTGCTCTATCTGTGCCTTCTAGAATCTCTCGCCTCTTAACCTCTGCCAGCACAGGTGCAGTAACTCCCCAAAGATTAACAGTCTGGTTGTAGGTGTGATTGAAATTAGCTTGGCTTGCCTTCAGAATCCAGTGCCCTAGCCTACTAAATCATCCCCTATAATCTTGTGCACTTAGGCAAAGCAAACAAAATAATCTGCCAGGAAATACTAATGGGGCAGTGTCAACACCGACATCGTTTGTATTAACTGTCCCATTCTTATTACCCTGCTCCTTAAATCCAATCAAACTTCACTTCCGACTCTGCAGGGGTTGGATGTTAATTAGAAAGGATGCGTGTTTGTATGTACCTGGCTGTACACACTCATGACCCTTCACACACCCATATACCCTCACGCATGCCTGCGTGTGCCCATGCAGACACAGGTCCCATGACTAATTAATTTAAATTGCAATTGCAAGCCGTGTTTCCGGTTTGCTGTTCCAACTCAGGAAAGCATACATTCCGCGTGCATGTCTTCTGCCCTGGTGTCGACATTTTCCAACAGATGTTAGCTAATGTGGTTGTAGGAGGTTCACAGTGGAGGCTGCAAGCCCAATAAATCTTCCTCTTAAATGCAGGCACTCCACCATCGCAGCATCTTATACATATAATACATTTTAATTACTCGGCTATTCAAACGATACTAAATTAGATTTGCACAGAAGAGCACCACGGATTTCTCCATCCATGTTTAAAGCCACCACAAACAGCATAAAACCGGCAAGCACGCTTTTACTGGAACTTGCGGGAGCGAAGTCTGATACCTTTAAAATTATTAAGTGACAAAGATGACTAGCACTGTGGTTCTACTTTGCTTCCCCATTAGCCATTTAGGTGACAGCTGCTGTATTACACATAAAGATGAACCATTCCTTGCGGGATGATAGTGGCTCCGCTGTGACACTGCTGGCGTAAAGCATTATCAGACCATGGTTGCGCTCGGAGCCATCACAGTCTCCTAGGCACCTATCAGTATCCTCATTATCTGCATCACGGAGTGCCGGGGACGAACACTGCCAGGCCTCACAGCTTCGCAGCTCATTTGAGAAGCGGAAATTAAACGTCCCAGGAGAGAAAACAGGCACACTGTAACAGCACCGGCGCTCTACACCAATAACACGGCGACCGCTGTAGCGCGGACTTCTATCTCATTAATTTAATAGGCTCCTGGAATGAGGATGGGAAGGTGGAGAGGCAGACTTGACAAGGAGATGACTGAGCGGGGCTGGCATTGTGTGTCTTGCGAGCTTATAACAGAACGAGGACTTGCTGTGGGTACCGCAGCTCTTCAGATGTTTGTTGGGGCTTTTAGAAGCCCTGAACGGCAAGAAGAAATGAAGGGGGGCGGGGGGGGGTGCGGAGAGGGAAGGAAATCACTGAACAAGGGCAAAATGAACTGATCATAAACATGATCTACGTTTATATTATGAAGCATTTCTACATGAGGTGAAGGGAGCTTTAGAAGGCTATAGATAAAATAAAGGTATTCTTTCCACATAGCAAAAGAATCCCTAATTGTGTGTGTGTGTGTGTGTGTGTGTGTTTGAGAAGCCTATTTAACAGACACCCTTCCCTGCTGAAAATGATTTTTCATAGCACTCTTTCCATAAAATTTTAAATTATTTTGCTGCAAAAATACCAACTCCTTTATGATCAGAGTGGCATCAAGCAAAACAAAGCTGGGAGGCAGGGGATTATCAAGATAAGTCAGACCAAAGAAACCTCTTAAGAAAAACAAGATGCCTGAAGTCTCCAGGTAATAGAGGCAATAGTGTTTTTTTTTTTCACTTTGAGTAATCTGATTAACGGCCCTAATTCTTGGCTGGGTAGACCTGCCTGTTTGGAACCCTACAAGCCCCAAGAGATTCAAGACAGTCCAACTCTGAGATTATTAACACAGGTTTTTGTACACTGAATTTTAGCTTTCAGTGACTGTTCTCCATTGTTGTTATTTGTTTGAAGGACTCAGGAGAAACAATGATCAATAAATCTAGTCCCCTGCACTTTTGACTTTGCTGACACTGTCTCTTCTTGACCTCAGTTTCTGTATTAGTTAAATGTATCTGCATAGGATGATGCAGAGACTTATGTGGTTATGAATAATTGTCATTGGAGTATAACAGACCCTGGTAAATCTCTGATCACGGTGATCTTTGTCTTCATGCTACAGCCTGGCAGGATTATGGGATAGTTGGAAAGATGACTTGCTGTTCCCAGGATCAGAGGAAAGGTTTTGTGTCTCAGCACAATATTTACTTGCTGTGTGTCTTTAGACAAGTCACTTTACCTCTCTGAGCCTCAGATTCTTTGTCAGCAAAAACAGAGGGAAAACTTCTAATCCTTAGGGTAGTTGTGAGAATTAAGGTAATGTAAATGAAAGTCATTAGTATGGTATGCTAGTGTTCAAAGTTGTTTGGATGGAATCAGACCCTATATTACTGATATACTCCTGTGTTCTAAAGGATTTTCGAGAGAATACTCGCTGTAAAGGGGCTTTCAAAAGGGGAGGAAATGAGGAAAAGAAGGGGTGAAATGAATAGAGAGGTCTTTCTCTGTCACATATCAGTCTCCCAAGATCCTCTCACAGCACAGCTATTTTTGAGCTACATGGGTCACAGATTCATTGGAAAGCTGAAGAAAGCTGAGGACCTCTCTTTTAAGAAGAAAGAATTTACTAGAGCTTACAGTTTCAGAGTCACAGATTTCTCCAAACCCAGCCATGGAAATCAGGTCAAGCACACTTATTTCAGAGAATGGATATATTATGAGACTTTTTGTGGTACCAGAGAAGAAATCACTTGTTCTTATTACACACTTACACACTTACACACACACACACTTACACACACACACACACACACACACTAACCCAAGCTCTCTTATTAAGGATACAGATGATTGAGAAAGCAGAGTTCTAAGCATCACAAGGCATCAGCATCCTCCTTTCTCTTTCCTATTTTGCTCAATACTGCTTCCCTCTTCTACATTTAGGATGAGGATATACTTGGATGCTGGCCTCCCCAGAAGGCTTGGGGCCAGCCCTGCTCCTGGACCACTGGAATGCTGGGAGCAGAGGCCAGAAGCTGCACTAGCTTAGTATCGGTCAGTCTGAACTTTATACCTAGTGAGCAGTAGCAGAAGCAGCAGAGGTGTTTACCTCTGATCAGAGTGTCCCTGCCCTTATTGAGGAGCTGGGGTCTTGGCCAGTTGGGGACTGGCTCCCATCACTGGGCTCTGCATTATTCTTCTCAGTGTCTGTATGGATAAGTCACCTAGGACCCCGGGTCTTTCAGGAGAGTTTCCTGTCAGGTCCATTTTTCATAGGAGACTGGATTCCTGACCCCAGTTCAGGCTGGAGGACTGAAGCTGGGACTTCTGCCCGTCTCCAGTTGCCGGCCTCCTCTGCGCATCCCACCTGCCTCTCCTGGACCCACCCCTCCCTCTCCTGTTGCTACCTGCCCAGGTTTGCTTGTACCACCTGCTGCCCTGAGGGCAGCAAGGAGTCTCTCGGCACTGGCAGTTCTTGGTCTGACAGGCTCTGCACATAATAAATACACAATAATTATCTCTTGAATAAATACTGTGACAATATATAAAGAAAAAGGACAGGGAATGGGAAGAAAAAGGGAATAAAAATGTGGACAGAGGTCTTTAGGAGACGGAGGGAGGGGAAGTGTGTCATCATAGTTACTGTCTGCTATGAATGAGAATTTTAATTGAAAATTCTCCCCCACATCTTAAAACGTCATGCTACTTTTTCATACTCCACCTCAAAGACAGGTTTCTCGCATATGTTGTGTGCTCAGTTGCTCAATCATGTCTGATTCTTCGTTACCCCATGGATTATAGCCTGCCAGACTCCTCTGTTCATGGAATTTTCGAGGCAAGAATACTGGAGTGAGTTACCATTTCCTATTCCAGGGAATCGTCCCAACCCAAGTATCAAGCCCATGTTTCTTGCATCTCCTGCTTTGGCAGGTGGATTCTTCACCACTATGCCACCTGGAAAGCCCACATATGATGGAAATAAAAGAAAACAAGAGGTGATACCTTGCAAGAGAAAAACCTACGGAAGGTCACTGTGGCATGCTTCCACCCCCTTTTAATGTCCCATCCTGTGCCCCTGTAGAAGAGAGTCTGTCCATTGTGCTGAGCTTGAGAAAGCCTCTTCTGGATGCACTACACTATCTGACTTTTAATGTTTCCGGTACCTTCCTACCCCTTCTCTCTTCACTCTGGCCTCTCTTATCATTAACTATATTGCTTTTCTACTCTCTGATCCAAGCTTCAGCCAAGCTACATACCTATACAGTTGGTCCCTGCATAAAATTGTTTCTTTTTTTTTTTTGGCTATATCACAGTAATTCTTTGAAGTAAAGAAACTTGAAAAATAAATGCTCTCTGGGAAGGAAAGCATAGTAATCCATTCTCAGGCATTCACAATGAAGGTTAGCTTTAAAGTCTAGAAGTCAAGAGATACCTGGCTGATAATTTGTGACAAATGGCCAGAGGTCAGGGAAGTCCATGAACAAGGCTAGGTAACATCCCACAGGGCATGGTCCTCAATAGCTGGGAGGTGGCATGAGGGATCTTCTAGCTAAGGGAAGAGAGAAAAGCCAAACCAGGAGGGATTAGGAAGAGTCCTTAAAGGAAAGAAGGAGAAAACTGAGATCACACTGAACTTTTCACAATATTGTCTATGTGTTAGGGGCCCAAGCCTCTATGTTCTCTTGCTTCAGAAACAACTTTCCATCCTCCAAAGTGTTGTTGCTGTTCAGTTGCTAAGTAGTGTCCGACTTTTTGTGACCCCATAGACTGCAGCATGCCAGTCTTCCCTGTCCTTCGCTATCTCCCGGAGTTTGCTCAAACTCATATCCATTGAGTCACTGATGCTATCCAACCATCTCATCCTCTGTCACCCCCTTCTCTTCCTCCAATGTAATCCTCCCCAAACCTGAAACACATTCCTTTCTTCTCTTTCCCTGTCTCACCTCCTCCAGGAAGTCTTCTTTGACTTATTCTACCTTTCACCTCATGTCCTTGACATTTACTCAGTTGGTTTTATATCATTTCCACTTGTTCAAGAGGTTTTCTTTTCAGCATATTTTTAAAATGAAGTTTTTCTGTATATTCAGTCTGTCTTGGGCTTCCCAGGTGGCTCAGATGGTAAAGTGTCTGCCAGCAATGAGGGAGACCCGGGTTCAATCCCTTGGTTGGGAAGATCCCCTGGAGAAGGAAATGGCAACCCACTCCAGTACTCCACCCTGGAAAATTCCATGGATGGAGGAGCCTGGTAGGCTACAGTCCACGGGGTCACAAAGAGTCGGACATGACTGAGTGACTTCACTTTCACTTTCCGTCTGTCTTACTAAAATAGTTCCTTCAAGGACTGAATTTATTTGTTTTGATCTTTCTTCCTAGGGTTAAAATATTCTCCTGTAAAAGTTGTTATTTGGGGTTAGTTTCATGATATGAAAAACAGTACCCTGCCTGATGTGTATGCGTTGGTCCCTCAGTGGTGTCTTACTCTTTGCAGTCCCATGGACTGTAGCCCGCCAGGCTTCTCTGTTCATGGAATTCTCCAGGCAAGAATACTGGAGTGGGTGGCCATTCCCTTCTCTAGGGGACCTTCCTGAACCAGGGATTGACCCCAGGTCTCCTGCGTTGCAAGTGGATTCTTTACCATTTGAGCTATCAGCTAAGACCTTGCCGAATAGTGAACATTAGGGATAGGTATTACAAAAAAATAAGGAAAACATTATTTATTCAGTGCCTACTATGTGCCAAGAACTGTGTATTTTATACACCTTATCTCATTTGATTCACTTAAAAATCCTGTAAAGTAGATTATGGTATCCCAGTTTTTAAAGATGTAGGAATTGAAGTTAGGGAAAGAGAATATGAATTTTGAAGATTTTATAGTTGATAAGTGATGGAAGAGGTTGATTTCACTCTGACAAATACCCCAAGGATAAAAGATTTATATCATATATCTCTAGCTTCCTGTAATGTCACATCATGAATCTATCATTTAACCTAACAAATACTGCTAGAATCTGTTTATGTATTTTTAAATACACATTTTATTGTGGAATAATTTTAGATTTATGGAAAAGTTATAAAGAGAGCACAGAGTTTTCCTGTATAACTCATTCAGGAATTATATATAAATTTTTATGTCTTACCTGAAGTATATTTGTTAAAACTAATAAATTAACATTGCCACAAGACTATTGGGGCTTCCCTCATAGATCAGAACAGCCTTCAATGCAGGAGACCCAGGTTCGATTCCTGGGTCAGGAAGATCCCCTGGAGAAGGAAAGGGCAACCCACTCCAGTATTTTTGCCTGGAGAATCCCACGGACAGAGGAGCGTGGCAGACTACAGTCTATGCGGTCACAAGAGTCAGACACAACTGAGTGACTAAGCACACAGCACGCACACAAGTTCAGTTCAGTCGCTCAGTCGTGTCCAACTCTTTGCGACCCCATGAACCACAGTACGCCAGGCCTCCCAGTCCATCACCAACTCCCAGAGTCCTCCCAAACCCATGTCCATTGTGTCAGTGATGCCATCCAACCATTTCATCCTCTGTCTTCCCCTTCTCCTCCTGCCCTTAATCTTTCCCAGCATCAGGGTCTTTTCAAATGAGTCAGCTCTTCTCATCAGGTGGCCAAAGTATTGGAGTTTCAGCTTCAACATCAATCCCTCCAATGAACACCCAGGACTGATCTCCTTTAGGATGGACTGGTTGGATCTCCTTGCAGTCCAAGGGCTGTCTTT
>NW_011494846.1:5767909-5794857 GCF_000754665.1 Bison bison bison
TCCCTCCAATGAACACCCAGGACTGATCTCCTTTAGGATGGACTGGTTGGATCTCCTTGCAGTCCAAGGGACTCTCAAGAGTCGTCTCCAACACCACAGTTCAAAAGCATCAATTCTTCAGCACTCAGCTTTCTTCACAGTCCAACTCTCACATCCATACATGACCACTGGAAAAACCATAGCCTTGACTAGATGGACCTTTGTTGGCAAAGTAATGTCTCTGCTTTTCAATATGCTGTCTAGATTGGTCATAACTTTCCTTCCAAGGAGCTAATGTCTTTTAATTTCATGACTACAGTCACCATCAGCAGTGATTTTGGAGCCCAGAAAAATAAAGTCAGCCACTGTTTCCACTGTTTTCCCATCTATTTGTCATGAAGTGATGAGACCAGATGCCATGATCTTAGTTTTCTGAATGTTGAGCTTTAAGCCAACTTTTTCACTTTCTTCTTTCACTTTCATCAAGAGGCTCTTTAGTTCTTCTTCACTTTCTGCCATAAGGGTGGTGTCATCTGCATATCTGAGGTTATTGATATTTCTCCCGGCAATCTTGATTCCAGCTTGTGCTTCATCCAGCCCAACGTTTCTAATGATGTACTCTGCATATACGTTAAATAAGCAGGGTGACCATATACAGCCTTGACGTACTCCTTTTCCTATTTGGAACCAGTCTGTTGTTCCATGTCCAGTTCTAACTGTTGCTTCCTGACCTGTATACAGATTTCTCAAGAGGCAGGTCAGGTGGTCTGGTATTCCCATCTCTTGAAGAATTTTCCATAGTTTATTGTTATCCACACAATCAAAGGCTTTGGTATAGTCAATAAAACAGAAATAGATGTTTTTCTGGAACTCTCTTGCTTTTTTGATGATCCAGCAGATGTTGGCAATTTGATCTCTGGTTCCTCTGCTGCCTTTTCTAAAACCAGCTTGAACATCTGGAAGTTCATGGTTCACATATTGCTGGAGCCTGGCTTGGAGAACTTTGAGCATTACTTTACTAGTTCATTAAGAGATGAACTCCCCAGGTCAGTATGTGCCCAGTGTGCTACTGGAGATCAGTGGAGAAATAACTTCAGAAAGAATGAAGGGATGGAGCCAAAGCAAAAACAACACCCAGTTGTGGATGGGACTGGTGGTAGAAGCAAGATTCGATGCTGTAAAGAGCAATATTGCATAGGAACCTGGAATGTTAGGCCCATGAATCAAGGCAAATTGGAAGTGGTCAAACAGGAGATGGCAAGAGTGAACGTCGACATTCTAGGAATAAGTGAACTAAGATGGACTGGAATGGGTAAATTTAACTCAGATGACCCTTATATCTACTACTGTGGGCAGGAATCCCTTAGAAGAAATGGAGTAGCCATCACAGTCAATAAAAGAGCCCGAAATGCAGTACTTGGATGCAGTCTCGAAAGTGACAGAATGATCTCTGTTCATTTCCAAGGCAAATCACTCAATATCACAGTAATCCAAGTCTATGCCCCGATCAGTAATGCTGAAGAAGCTGAAGTTGAATGATTCTATGAAGACCTGCAAGACCTGCTAGAACACCCAAAAAAGATGTCCTTTTCATTATAGGGGACTGGAATGCAAAAGTAGGAAGTCAAGAAACACCTGGAGTAACAGGCAAATTTGGCCTTGGAGTACAGAATGAAGCAGGGCAAAGGCTAACAGAGTTCTGCTAAGAACTGGTCATAGCAAACACCTTCTTCCAACAGCACAGGAGAAGACTCTACACATGGACATCACTAGATGGTCAACACCGAAACCAGATTAGTTGTATCCTTTGCAGCCAAAGATGGAGAAGCTCTATACAGTCAGCAAAAACAAGACCGGGAGCTGACTGTGGCTCAGATCATGAACTCCTTATTGCCAAATTCAGACTTAAATTGAAGAAAGTGGGGAAAACCACTAGACCATTCAGGCATGACCTAAATCAAATCCCTTATGACTATACAGTGGAAGTGAGAAATAGATTTAAGGGACTAGATCTGATAGACAGAGTGCCTGATGAACTATGGATGGAGGTTTGTGACATAGTACAGGAGACAGGGATCAAGACCATCCCCAAGAAAAAGAAATGCAAAAAAGCAAAATGGCTGTCTGAGGAGGCCTTACAAATAGCTGTGAAAAGAAGAGAAGTGAAAAGCAAAGGAGAAAAGGAAAGACATACCCATTTGAATGCAGAGTTCTAAAGAATAGCAAGGAGAGATAAAAAGCCTTCCTCCGTGATTAATGCAAAGAAATAGAGGAAAACAACAGAATGGGAAAGAGTAGAGATCTCTTCAAGAAAATTAGAGATACCAAGGGAACATTTCATGCAAAGATGGGCTCAATAAAGGACAGAAATCATACGGACCTAACAGAAGCAGAAGATATTAAGAAGAGGTGGCAAGAATACACAGAAGAACTGTACAAAAAAGATCTTCATGATCCAGAGAATCATGAAGGTGTGATCACTCACACTCACCTAGAGCCGGACATGCTGGAATATGAAGCCAGGTGGGCCTTAGGAAGCATCACTACAAACAAAGCTAGTGGAAGCGATGGAATTCCAGTTGAGCTATTTCAAATCCTAAAAGATGATGCTGTGAAAGTGCTGCACTCAATATGTCAGCAAATTTGGAAAACTCACCAGTGGCCACAGGACTGGAAAAGGTCAGTTTTCATTCCAATCCCAAAGAAAGGCAATGCCAAAGAATGCTCAAACTACCACTCAATTGCACTCATCTCACACACACAAGACTATTATCTAAATTCTAGACTTCACTTGGATTTCACCAGTTTTTCTATTAGTGCCTTTCTTCTGTCCCAGGACCCCATTGCATTGAGTTGTCATGTCATCTTAGACTCCCCTAGTCTGTGAATTTCTGAGACCTGCCTTGTTTTCCATAATTTGGGCAGTTTTGAAGACTACTGGTCAGGTATTTTGTAGAATGACCTTCAGTGTGAGTTTGTTGGATATTTCTCTCATGGTTAGACTAGGGATGTGAGCTTTTGGATAGAAAAACCAAAGGCTAATGTGCCCATTTCTTCCCATGACATTAGGGGTACATGATGTTGACATGGCTTATCATTGCTGATGCCGACCTCGATCACTTAAATGTTGTGTCTGCCATGTTTCTTCACCGTAAAGTTTCTCTTTTTCACTCCCCATGTTCAATTCTCTAGCCATAAGTAACCAAATCCATGCCACACTTCAGAGGAAGGAGAATTAAGCTCCCTTTTCTGGAGGGAAAGTATTACATAGTATTTGGAATTCTTCTGTGAGGAAGATTTGTCTCTTTTCCCCTATTTATTTATCTACTCCATCATTTGTTGTTATCATTATAGACTCATGGATATTCATTTTATTTTTTTGGATTGTAATCCAATACTGTATTATTTATTTTGTGCTATTTATATTTTCAGCATGCACAATTTTTTGAGGAATTAAGATTTAGGATTTTCTTATTATTTAGTTTCTCTTGCATGTACATTTTCCCAGCTTCAGTGGTTGCCCCATAGTTCTCAGATTCTGAAATTTGCCACACAAATGTATGGCACCTCCAGGGACACCACACTGCAGAGCCCCACGGGGTACTGAACACTGTACAGATCATGCAGGGTTCCCCTGGAGGTATGTAACATGAAAAGACAGGCCAGTTCTGTTTTTCATGATTTTTATAAAGTTTAACCAAATCCTCTCCTCATTTGTTTGAAATGCTTCAGATGAAGAACAGTCTGAATTTCCTTTTACTCTATTACAGTATCATAAGACATAAGGTGTATTTGTGCATACCCAGTTGCTTCACTCCTTTCCCACTGTTTGTGAGCCCAGGGACTGTAGCTCACCAGGCTCCTCTGTCCATGGAATTCTCCAGGCAAGAATACTGAAGTGGGTTGCCGTGCACTCCAGGGGATAGTCCTGACCCAGGGCTTAAACCCAGGTCTCCTGCATTGTAGGCAGATACTTTACTGCTGAGCTACCGGGGAAGCCCAAGGTATATTTATTTAGACATAAATTCTAAAACCTGAACATTCAGGTTTTAGCCTCTCTTCACTGCATAGATCAATAGCAGTCTTGCTACTAAAGCATCTTTCTAGGATGTCTTCTTCAGAGCGTTGCATAAACAAAATTGCAGCTTGCTGGTTTTTATCCATCAGTAATTGAAACAGCAGCAGCAGTTGGTGACTGGGTTGGGGATGGAAGAAAGTAGTTGGCCAGATATCAAGAGATGTATTCATGAGATTGATTCATACATTGAAATACACAATGTCCCCACTTGGAAGTTAATCCCTTTTGTTATTTGAATTACTCTTCTCCAAAACATCTCCAACTTTTCTTTATCTTTCTTGAACCAATGAGAATTGCATACAGGGGACAGAGAGGTACTCTCTGGTCTGCTTTCTGCTCCACTGTGTGCATACAGTGTCACCAGAGACTCTGTTCTGGTGTTTTGAGAGAACAGTCTACAATTACTCTTGTGCAAACGTCCATGGCAGGTGCCATCACCCCCAAGAGGCCTCTCAAGACCTCTCTCCTGGCTTAGTTCAGGGTCCCCAGGAACTCTCACAACACCTGTCTTGTAATAGCACATCATGCTCTATTACTATTATCTATCTGCTTATGCACATAGCTGGTGACTTTCCTATCTAATTTCTCTTCCAGATATTTTAAAATTACACTAAATAATTATAAAACAAGCAAAAGTCTAGGGATTCTGTAACCAGTTTACACAGAGACGTGTTGATTTACCCCAGTCTTCTGTTTGCTGCTCTGAAAAATGAGTTTTAATAAATAATTCAATGGTAAAATGATTTTTATTTTAAAAGATGTTTATTCACTTGTAATAGGCCAGCCTTCCATAAAGAGGAAGGAATTGGCTTTAAGATCCCCTTGCTAGTTTCCTTTCCTCATCACTCTTCACACAACTTTGTACTGCATGGCCTAAGTGTCTGAGAGATTAAAGATAAAAAAGAAGGGCTCTTTGTTCAAAAGGAAATTTGGTATATATGTGTATGATTTTTTTTTAAAATAGACTTTATAGATATAGTTTTTCTTTTGGTTGTGCCATGTGGTATGCGGGATCTTAGTTTCCTGACCAAGGATCAAACCTGTGCCTCTGAATTGGAAGGCAGAGTCTTGACCACAGCACTACCAAGGAAGTCACTAGATTTTATATTTGGAGCATTTTTAGGTTCATAGCAAACCTGAGTAGGAAATACAGAAATTTCCCGGCCTCATCACACATGGAACTTCCCCATATCAGCATCTCCCACCACAATGGTACTTATATTAATAGATGAACCTACACTGATACATCATTATCACTCAAAGTCCCTACTTGGCCTGAGGGTTCACTCTTGGTGAGTTAGAGTATATCAGTTCAATGCACAATGACACATATTCACATACAGAATAGTTTCACTGTTTAAAAACCCTCTGTGTCCACCTAGTCATCCCTGCCTACCTCCAAACTTCTGGTAACAACTGTCCTTCTTATGTCTTCTCCACAATTTTTTTTTTTTTTTTTTTTTGCCTAGTATGCCATATAGGTAGAATCATACAATACTTAGCCTTTTCTGTTTGGCCTCTTTCACTTTATAATATGTATTTATGTTTCCTCCATGTCTTTTCCTGGTTTGATAGCTTACTTCTTTTTGTGTGCTCAGTCATATCCAACTCTTTGCAGTCTCATGGATTATAGTCTGCCAGACTCCTCTGTCCATGGAATTTCCCAAGCAAGAATACTGGAGTGGGTTGCCATGCCTTTCTCCAGGGAATCTTCCTGACCCAGGGCTCAGACCTGTGTCTCTTGCATCTCCTGCATTGGCAGGTAGGTTCTTTTTATCACTGAACCACCTGGGAAGCCCAATTAGTGCTGAGTAATATTCCATTGTTTGGATATACCACTAAAAGTAAACTTTTTAATAAACATGGTGTAGAATAAAGAACACAAATCATTAATGCACAGCTTGATGAATTTTCATAAAATAAACACACCTATGTAGCTAGTACCCAGATCCAGAAATAAACCATTTCAGCACAGAAGACCCCTGGTATCCAGTTTAAGTCAATGGCCCCCTAAAGGCTAACCACTATCTTGATCTCTAACACCATGTATTAGTTTTGCCTGTTGAGACTAGTTTGGATGTAGACTTTGGAAACATTTCTTTCGGTCAGTAACCCAGAAGGCAAGTAGTGATTTCCTCCTACAATTTGGCATAAAGCTAGTTTAGTTTTTTTGAAAGGAAGTGTTAGTCACTCAGTCATGTATTACTCTTTGCAACCCCATGGTCTGTAGCCTGCTGGGGTCCTCTGTCCATGGGATTTCCCAGGCAAGAATACTGGAGTGGGTAGCAAGCCATTCCCTTTTCCAGGGGATCTTTCCAGGTTTAATTCCTGGGTCTCCTGCGTTGCAGCAGATTCTTTACTATCTGAGCCACCAGGGAATCCATAGTTTTAACAACTATATTATGGTTATAAAAGGTGATAACTTTAGGAGAAATTGAAACTGGGGGATATTGATAGCTTAGTGAAAAATTGTATGGACAAAATAAAAGCATAAGAAAAAATGACATAGATGAGAAACATGACTCATGATAGGTTGGTTCAAAATGAGGATTTGTTTCAGGCATTTTAGATGTACCCCTGAGGAATGAACGGAGAAGCCCTTGTCACCTGAGACTTTCATGAAGATTTAAGAATGCTTAACAATTTTAACACTGTTAAAATTGTTCATCAATTTAGGGCAACCTACTGACCTGTTGACATATTTTTTTTTCAGTTAGGCAAGGAGATGAGCAGTGTCTGTAAAAAACATATGATCTCATATCGATGCTCAGTGCCAAGAACATTTCTCATTCACTTTACTGAGTCACAGTAAAAACTTGAAGTGTTTCTGGATGAAACCTTCAATCTGGGGATGGCATGCATGACTAAAAATGGCTTTTCAAGTTAGCATCTTTTGTCCATCTTTACAAAACAAGCTCACTTCAGTATTCCAAGTATAGGTCAAAGAAAACACAGTAATTCTAATCTGGAGCTGAGGGATATACACTCTAGGGGGTGAGTTGGGCAATTTCCATGGTCTAAACCTCCTGGTTATATGCTTATCTGATATATTTGTTGAAAATGTGTTTAACTTTGTTAATAAAGTCTTAATGGATTAGATGAAAAACCTTCATGAGTATTTTCCCAACTCAGTCTAATGGCAGAGAACATTAGATAAGCAACAATTTCCCTACTACTTCATAGATCTTAGCAGATAATCTGATATCTTCCAAAAGAAGAGATGCTGGAGATCACCTTGTATTCAATACAAACAATAGTGTTTCAATAGCTCCTTGAAGCAAAACTCAGCTGGAGACATTTGATTAGTGCTGCAAACATTTGTCATTTTTGGCTGTCAACATTTTCGAGGTCTTTTCACATTTTGTTAATTTTCTACATAGGTGGAAACTCTGTAGACTTCACATTCCCAGAATGCTTTGTGGTGAGGGTAAAATGATTGACCTGATTTCAGCCAATTAGAACATCTATGAGAGACCTGGGTTCAGGAGTAAGAATCATGAAGAAGTGGCTGGGTAGAAGTATTAATTTTTTGTACAACTCAGGGGCAAGGAATATTGTTGCTTCTGAAGCATCAGTGCCCAGTACTAAAAGTCATGTTTGCTCAGCAGCAATGGTCTTTTTTTACAAAAGATGCCTCAGTGTGGTTGGGTATTTATTCACAACTGTATAGCCCTAAAGTCTGGGCTTTCTGGCCCTAATGAGCCATCTGTGAGTTACTGAAAACCCTTTCATAAATTCCTTGCCTACTTAGAGTAGCCACAGTGAATTCTGTTGTTTGCAACTAACAACCTGTACCATTTACATCAATTAAATATTTTCTTTTTTTTTTGTTGTTATACACAAGGGAGCTGGGATGTGCTTAACATAAAACTGAAGTCTAGAATTACCTTACTCATCTCATCTTCACCGTAGTGACATATGGAGCCCAATATCCCTTATTGTTGACTAATAGAAACAAGTTCATACTTTCCAGGAGTAGCTTGTTACATATTTTTAAAGATCCATTTAGTATAGCTTATATTTTGTTTTAATTTTTTTTAATTGGTAAATGTGACAACATGATTTTTTAAATGAAATTTATTTTAATTAATATTGTTTCTTGGGAAAAATAATAAATGTAATAGCATATGTGGTATATGGTATGAAAAAATCATGAAGGTGATACACAAAGGACAGAAGTAGAGAAAGGAGTTCTGGAATCTCCCTAAAGTAGTCAGGGAAAGGATCACTGAGAAAAGAGCACAAGACAGCTACTGAGGCAGGAGATTTTAGGCAAAGAGGAAAGAGGGAGCTCCCGGCAGAGGGACCAGCAAGTGAGCAAACAAGAGGGCAGGCACAGTGTGGTCCATTTAGGAAAATTCTTGTAGTGCAAAATGACTGGCGAATACGGTATTAGACCAAAGGAAAGGTCTGGTAAGAAAAGACACAGACTCAAGTCATGGTCTCTGATCAGAAAGAGCCTCACATCCCTTGTATAAGATTTTTAGACGTTGTGACGATTGGGGAGCAAATGAAGAGCTTTAAGTGCTAGAACATATCATCAGGTTCACTTCTTAGAAATACAATATTTAAAGAGATATCCTAATTTCAATAGAGACCAAAACCTTATTAAAAAAAGAGAGAGAGAAAGAGATAGTGCTCTAATGGTAGACTCTCAGGCATCATTCAGAAATGAGAAGACTGTTCCCAGCCTAACATTATGCTTTGTAGTCTGCTTACCTATAAGTCTGGCTATGTAGGAAAAGAAAACAGAATGTTTTTATAGTTCACTGTAATCCAAAAGTAGCTTCAGTGATGAATACAGTCCCCTGAATATTACTAGAGCTCATATTAGAACACTGGTGAATCAGTTCTTGGCCTTTTGGCTAAGATCAAGTGTAAAACACTGGCTAAATTGTCATTATTGGAAAATGCCATCTCCCTGCTGACATGGGAGGTAAGTCATGACTGAGGGACCACAGGTGACTTAGTGTTCTCTCTCTTCGCCCACACCAGTTTCCTTCTGAGTCCCTGCTGTGACCCTAGGACAAGGCATCTTTCACAGGGAATTCTTTTTTTTCAAATCCCATGCTCAATACTTACATTGATATCTTGGTTCTAGACATTAACTGATAGTTTATTGCATTTTTAGCTATATTGTCTTTCAAGATTGAGAAGCAAGCTGTCAATTTGATCTCAAATTTTCATGCAGATTTTTAGGATTCTTCATTAAGGTGTGATCACGATGCTTTCACTAGTATGTGGACAAGGACCTGAGCATGACCAGAAGAAGCCAGATTGCAAGAGAATCAGAACTCTTTCACAGCCATTCTGGTCCGTGACACCTTCCTCTGGGAGCCTCATGTTTGTGTGTTCTGTAGTCTGGCTTTACTTTCCCTGGCCACACTGGACAATCATAGGATTGGTTCAACCCGACACTTTCCTTTCTGCAATTATTTTTTATCCAAAGCTGAATGGGACTGCTAGATTTATCAAGACATCTTGGACTTCTTGATAAGTAGATAATTCTGACTGTCTATATGTATATCTTTCTGTTTTTCTACCTCTCTCTTGAATCTTCACCTGCTGGTTGAACAGTGAAATATTCAGTTAATCATTTGTTTTGTTCACAAGTTACTAACCAACCACTGAGAAAAATATTCTTATTCTACTAAATTGACATTAGTGTTTATGTATAGATATAGAGGTATGTAGAGATAGACATGCATATACATATGGATAGCTAGAGATACTTGGGAATGAGTCAACTAGCGGTTTTCGCACTCCACTGATAGGTTACTAATGCTGGACATGTGATGGTGACAACTCCCCCCGCCAGGCTTTTCATTCTGCCTTTGTCTAGTTAATATAAACTCTTGAAGCAAATCCAACTGACCAAGTGATTTGCTGTTCTACTCATTTTCCCATTATATTTGAAACCATCATACTAAATATATATACCAATCTACATTTGAAAGCTTCTAAGCCGGGTGTTCCTAGCCTTTCTTGTTTAGTTTCTGTGGGCCTAAGATGTTTAACTAAGATCCCAAATGTTTACAAAGTGCCAAGAAGAAGAGCCCTACTAAGGGGAGAAGCATGTAGTTGCCACATGATAACCACACATCGATTGCTGTGGGTCTTTTGCCATGTATTTAGCTGGTCTTCACTACTTAGATAAATATTTTGGGCTTTGGTCCTGTCCCAGGGAGGAATAGAATGATTGATCTTTGGTCTGCGTGTCTAACTTCTGATGTTTAATGTCACAATTGTCAGTGTAGCGCTGTGCTCTCAGTCTGGATTATGCACAAATTCCAGCAACCCATTGTCAGCTGTCTTTCTCAGAGGTCCATTTGCAACTGGACTGTATTACTGTCCTATTTGATTGTCTTGCCAACGTTGCTCTTCCTCACTGAAATGATTGCTGACTAAATGTCTTTGTAGACACAGGGATATATTTACAATCAACTGAGACTAAGCTGGTGGTCGCGTGGTTGAGATTTCACCTTCTAATGCAGGGGGTGCAGGTTTGATCCTTGGTTGGGGAGTGAAGAGCCCACATGCCTCATGGCCAAAAACCCAAAACCAGAAAGACAGGAACAATATTGTAACAAATTCAATAAGACTTTTTAAAATGGTTCAGGTCAAAAAAATCTTGAAAAAAAAAAAAACAACTGGCCTGACAATGAACAGATACAGTGTATATAGTGACAGAAAGAAAGCTTTGGGTGAAATTGGTGTAAGTTTAAACTATAGAAAATGAAAATAAACCTCCATAATATCTCATGATGAATATCCTAGAAATAAAAAGAGAGAAACTATTTTTACTAATATACAATGTATAAATTAAATAAATCATTTATAATGATCTAAAATGTTTCAAATATTTTATTTTTAAAATTTTTATTTAAAAATTTTCACTAATTCTAGTTTCTTTTAGAAATTTTTAAATTAAAAAACTATCATAGTTTTAAAAGATTATGAGTGCTTCTTTTTTTAAAGTCAAGCAACACTGAAGTATAAGAAGTATAGTAAAGAAATTAACAAATGACTTCAAACACCCAGAAATAGCTGACCAACATTTCATGCCTGTCATTCCAGACATCTGTCTTAAATGTAACATACAAATGGTCCTCATGAACAAAAATAATTTCAAAACATTTGGGGCTTACTATACTTGTTATTTATTTGTTTTATTTTTCTGCTATAGGATAGCTGAATATCTTCATGTTGGATCATTTTGGTTCTTCATGTCAATCATTATCTAATACTTGTAAAGAATTTTTATTTATTTACATTCTTCTGGTTCTATTAAGAGGTAATTATGGTACAGCAAGTTTAAGGCACATAGCATAATGACGTGACTTACATATATCATGAGATGATTTCCACAATAAGTTTAGTAAACATCTATCATATCGTATAGAAACAAAAAACAGATGAATGGATAAAGAAGATGTGGGACCTGTATACAATGGAATATTACTGAGTCATGAAAAGGAACAAAATTGAGTCATCTGGAGTGGTGTGGATGAAGCTAGAGTTTGTCTGTCATACAGAGTGAAGTAAGTCAGAAAGAGAAAAACAAATATCATATATTCACTCATATATATGGAATCTAGAAAAATAGTACAGATGAACCTATTTGTAGGGCGGGAATAGAGATGCAGATGTAGAGAGTGGACAGATGGACATGGGGTGGAGAGGGAGGAGGATGGGATGAAATGGGAGAGTAGCACTGAATATATACACTGCCATGTGTGAAATAGACAGCTGTGGGAAGCTGCTATGTAGCACAAGGAGCTCAGCTCAGAGCTCTGCGATGACCTAGATGGGTGGCATAGGGGTGGCTGGGAGGGTGGTCCAAGCAGGAAGGGATATATGTATACATTTAGCCGGCTCACGTTGTTGTACAGCAAAAACTAATACATTGAATTATACTCCGATAAAGAAATAACAAATGAAAAAAAGAAACAAAAGAAAAAAATATTTTTCCTTGTGATGACAACTCTTAGGAATCGCTCTCTTAACTTTCAGAAGTAACATACAGTAATGTTAACTGTATTAATCATGTTATATGTTATGTCCCTAGTACTTACTTATCTTGCAACTGGAAGTTTATATCTTTTGACCACCTTTGTGACCATGCAGAGATATTACATTATTATAGACAATATTCCCCACACTGTACAAATCATCCCCATGACTCATTTATGTTGTAACTAGATGGCTGTACCTCTGAATCCCCCTCACCTATTTTACTCATTCCCCCCACCACCTCCATCCCAGCAACCATCTCTTTGTTCTCTCTATGACTGTTGGCTTTGTTACGTTTTTTTCATTTGTTTTGTATTTTAGATTCCACATATAGGTGAAATCATACAGTATTTGTCTTTGTCTTATTTCACTCAGCATAGTACCCTCTTGGTCCATCAGTATTGTTATAGATGGCAATATTTCATACTCATCTATGGCTGAGTAATATTCCATTGTACACCTTCCTTATCCTTTCATTTTTTTTGATGGGCGCTTAGGTTGCTTCCATATCTTGGCAATTGTAAATGATGCTACAATGAACACAGGGGTACATATATCTTTTCAAATTAATGTTTTTGTTTTCTTTGAAAAAATACCCAGGAGTGGGATTGCTCGATCATATGGTAGTTCTGTTTTTAATTTTTTGAGAAAACTCTATACTGTTTCTATAGTGGCTGCACCAATTTACAGTGACCAATTTCCCCCTTGTATGTCTATCTGATTTTGATACCAGGTAATGCTGGCTTCACAGAATAAGCTGAAAAGTAGTCCTTTCTCCTCAACTTTCTATGATACTTCTGTGAAATTGGTGATATTTCTTCCTTAAATGTTTGGTAAATTCACCAGTGAAGTCACAGTGATGGTAATTTCTTTGAAAGTTGGTTTTTAACTACAAATTCTATGTATTTAATACATATAGGGCTAGTCAAGTTACCTTTTCTTTTTCTTGAATGAGCTTTGGTAGTTTGTGTCTTAAAAGAAAACTGTTAAATGTATTGGCATAAAGTAGTTTATTTCCTTATTATCCTTTTAATATTTGTAGATTCTGTATAGATGTCAACTCTCTCAATTCCTGTTATGATGATTTGTCTCATTATTCTTTTTTTCCCCCGATATATCTGGCTAGAACTTTCTCAATTTTAAAAATTCATTCAAATATCTAGTTTGTGGGTTAATTAGTTTTTTCTGTATTTTTCTATTTCTTTGTTTCTGCTTTGATCTTTATTATTTCCTTTTTTCTACATTGGGTTTCCTGTGCTCTTCTCTTTCTATTTTTTAAAGATAGAAACTGAGATCATTCATTTGAAGATCTTTCTTCATTGTCTAATACAGGCATTTAGTGTTATAAATCTCCCCCTAATTACTCCTTTAGTGACATCTCACAAATTTTGATAAGTTGTATATTTGCTTTATATGGTTCAAAATGATAACTACTTTTCCCTGTAATTTTTCCTTTGACCCATTAGATTATTTAGAGATATGTTACTTGATTTCCAAATATTTGGGGATTTTCTAGAGATCTGTTTAATGATTTCTGATTTAATTCCATTGTGATTAGAAAATACACATAGTTTGACTTGAATTCTTTTATATTTACTGAGACTTATCTTGTGGCCTAGAATATAGTCCATTATGGTAAATGTTCCATGTGTGATTGAAAAGAATGTTTATTCTACTTTTTTTGAAAATTTTCTATAAATGTCAACTAGATCAAATCTGTTCAAAGTATTGTTCAAATTTTTAATATCTTTACTATTTTTTTATTTTATCAATTATTGAGAGACGTGCATTGACATCTCTGACTGTTTCAAAATAAACCCAGCCAAAGACATGTAGAGGCAAATCGAGTAACAAAATCGAAGAAGATGACCACATAATTATATTTTTAAAGACAGAAGTTTGAAGGTGGGACATCAGTTAACACAAAGGAATGAATCGCTAGGTATAGAATTGAAGGTGTGGGAGGAGATCTGAGCCTTCAAGCATGCTTAATAAGGTAACCAACAATTCTACTTCTGAATAAAGACTGGACCCTTCTATTTGTGCCAGTGATGAATTTTCTAATGAAACAAGTTGAGAGTGTACATGAAACTAACCAACGTGAAAAAAGAATTTGTCCAGTCATGACAGTCTTTAGGGACAACCTTAGCTGCAATCACAAGCAGCAGTATGTAACTGTCATTAACCTTATTCCTCTCACTCTGAATTGTGCATCCACACTCACACAGATAAGAAGCCATTTACAAAGCACGGGTGTTGGCGGCCCCACCAACTCTATCTAACCCAGTTAGCACATTTTCTAACATCCTGTCATGAAGTCATTGGCAGTGTCGGTGTTCGAAAACTGCATGGCTCAGATGTTTCTAAACCCTTTTAATCCATGACAAAGGCCTCCCTTTATTGTTGTTTTGTTTTCCTTTGCTGCCCTACAGCATGGCAGCCAGTGTGTGCTCCTGATAAGCAGTGAGCCATGCAGACGCGGTTCAGTTTCCTTGTGTACACCACCATGCAACCTGCCAAGGCCCTAGTGTGGGAGGCAGCATGGTTTCCTGTCCCCACACCCAGAGCCAATGCCAATGGCACCCCGTACAGTGGTTAGCAGGCCAGATAGCTTCAGAAGAAGATGAAATTAATGTTTTGTGTCACAAATGACATTTACCATTGCCTAATTTGGAGGCTATAGCATTGCTAGTGTGAATAAATTCATTCTAATCCAGGTGAGGTAGCAGCAACTTCAAAGTTAGAGCAAAAAGGAAAAGAAACTGCTACAATGATAATGGATTTTTTGAAAGGTTTTTTCCTCTTTTTCTTCCTGAGTTTGCATGGCAGGAATAAAGAGAGGACTATACTGGTTCAAGACACAATGCTGATATTTGCTATTGTTAACAAGAGAGGCCCCTGTGTATCCGGGGGAGTGCAACAATGGAAACAAGAGTAGACTCTAAAAATGGTGAAAGCTTGAATAACTGGTTTGAGGAAGAGATTTGTAAGATTGTCAACTCCTTTGTGAATTGGAGCTTGACTTTGTAAGTTGGATGACTATCTTGACTGCCGAGCTGGGATGAAGAACCAAGTCAGGGTCCATGTGGGGTGATTCTGTGGGAGATCTCTGAGCTGCTAGTAGCTGAATGCTGGGCTGGGGGAAACTAAAGTTCCAGGTAAACTAGAAAGTAGTTGGGACAGAGGAACCAATGTAGAGGTCAATTCAGAATCTAACAGAGACGACCAGGTTCCAGGAGAGTATTGAGGATCAACAGGATTAAGAGATGGGGATCTATTGCAGGGATAAGTTAATAGCTAAGTCTTGTTTGAAGATGAGAATCAGCAGGATGGAGGACCACTTCTTAAAAACCCATCCTTCTGTGAGCATGTATGTTTTAATTGTAATGATAAGTCCCTACTGCCACCCCTGGTTCCTACAGGAGCCTAACAAGGTTTTGAAAGCAACCTCGGGTTCTGTGTACACTGCAGATCAGCACATTTGAGCAGTCTAACAAGAGCTGTGGGTCTAAACTCTCAAGGCTTTTCCCATTCTTTTAGTCAGTTTTCAAATGATCAAGAGCTTGTTTTCTCTAGAAACATACGCTGAAAGCCAGGGAGCTAAAGAGAAGAGAATGATTATATCATAGAGATTTTATTTTCCTGAGAATATCTTTTTAGCATAGCCCCGATTTCCAATTCTCCAGCTTCCTACCACCTTTTTACCTTTCAGCCTCATCCATGCCACACCTTCCCTGGCACTTGCTACCCTCCACAGAAGAAAGACAGAAATAGCCATCCCAGTATTTTAACAAAAATGCAGTTTCCTCTTATTTGGGGAGGTGAGAGCTCATTTTCCACCAAATCTGTAGTTGAGGCCTCTATGAGTTTCTATCCATCTGTCAATCAGCTTTGTAATATAGTTTTAGACAAATAATTGGGAGACACCTCCAATCCTCTTGGGATTCAGCAGTCACCCACTGAGTCTTTCCTCCAATTTGTTTCAGATTGCTTTCTAATCCACCTGCCTCCTCATCTCAGACTGGTCCCTACAGTTTCACACAAGTCCTGAGTTTTCTTTCTCCAAAGTCCCTCTACCTTGCCATTTCCCCAGATCACTGCCTGTAACATCTCTTCTGAACTTGGGGTAACACCCAGTGAATATGCTGTCTCTAGCACAACTGACTGCTCAGTGTTCAGAGGTTCTGATTAGAAAATCTCCTCCTCCTCCTACCAGCCATGAAACCACACCTCTGACATATTTTAAGATATAAGTCAAGTCACATCTCTTAGTTTGCCCTGATTGTGCAAGTCAGCACTAATATCTAAGCTTAACTCTCAGCTCCTTCCTTCCTTCCTCCTTTCCTTTTCAGCAAATATTTAATGAGTTCTTAGTGTGCACCGGGCACTCATTCTTTAAGGAACTGGGTTACAGGAGTAAATAAGACATATAAGGTCTTGACGTTTATGGAGTTTACATTTAGAAGGTAGAGACAACAATCAACTGTTAAACAAGAAAATGATCATTCAAGATGTGCAATAGTGAATTGTGGATAATTAATGTGATAAGGAGTGCTCATGGGTACTTTAAATGAGTGGTAGGGAAGACCTCTTTGAGGAGATAACATTTAATCTGTGATCTAAGTAGCAAAAGGAGGATTCTATGCTCTGAGCTTCCATAGAGAAAATAACATTCCAATGAGTAGAAATTTCCAATGCAAAAGCCCTAAGATAAAATATAAATTGGAAAAGTGTAATCTTGTCCTCTGTTGCTTCTATAGGCTTCCCTGGTGGCTCAGATGGTAAAGAATCTGCCTGCAATGCAGAAGACCTTAGTTCAATGCCTGAGTTGGGAAGATCCCCCAGAGGAGGGCATGGCAACTGACTCCAGTATTCTTACCTGGAAAGTTCCATGGACAGAGCAATGTGGTGGGCTACAGTCCCCTGGAGATCCCCTGGAGAAGGGAATGGTATGCCATAAGTATACATGAAATATGTAATGTACATTTATAAAGAATATGCAAAAAGCTTTAATACTATGAGGAATATCTGCCCTAATTATATGTTCATACATTTTTTTCTTCTCCAGTGGAATCTCTACAAAGCATTATCCAACCTGGTAAACTCTCAGTCTACATTTGAGGATATTGATTAGGAGGCAGATACATATTCAGGAGGAAAAGTGGCAAATTTGGGGGTAATAGGAAGTGAATTTATTCTCCAGCTGTTCTCTAGACTGAATGATGCTTAAACTCAAGAGAGAAATTAATGTACAGTTCATCAAGATTTACACTTAGGCGTGTACCTGACTCTTGACTTTTTCTCTTTAGCATTTATTTAGCTTCCCCCTTTCACAGAGTGACCCCATGCTCCACATCGTCCACTAACCAGCTTACCCTGGCTCAACTGAACACGTTGTAAAATTACTTTCAGTGTGAGTGAGAACCCGCCGTCACATTTTATGACTGGTACAATAAAGAACAAGAAAATGCAGTTTTCAAATGATAATATGCGCAGTGTGGTGCTTTTAACTCAGTGGGACTTACGGGGAATGGTGTCATTACAAAAAGAAGAGAAAGAAGAGGAGAAGCAAAAGGCATTGTTGTGCACTTAGTGCTGCCGCTGGTTGTGTTTGGGTCCGCAGTGCAAAGGGTGGAGCAGAACCTCCTAAAACAAGGGCTGTGTGTGTATCGTCACTTTGCTCCTTGAACTCTATAATGTAACAGCACAACTTCCATCAGTGAACAGAGGTGTGTGAACCTGCTTGTCTTGGTTTTCCAGCAGCGGAAGTACAGAAAATGCAACAAGAAGACTCAGATTTCAGGAAGGCTGGGTCGCCAAGCAGCCGCTTGGGATGGATGGAGTCCAAGGCGGGACCCAGCAGCCCCCAAACAGGTGTGATTTGTGAAGGAGGCTGCAGAGAGCGGATCAGCTGTTTCACAGTCTGGTTCAGGTTTCATACAGAAAGACGAAAGCGATGATAAATTTGCAAATACACAGGCACAAAAGGTTCCCCACCACAGCTGGTACATCTCGTTCCACTCTTCACAAAATCAAGGACAACCAGCACTGGCTGTTAAAAGCCTCATGATTTTTAACTACTGAGAAGAGCTAAGAGTAAGCAATATACAGACAAATTGTGGATTTGTTACCAGTTCTCCATGACAAACATTGAACTACCGATTTTATGGGAAGTAATCTTCATTTCTGTTCCTCCTGGTAATAAATGTTCAGGACCCAAAATGCCTGGGGGCAAATCCTGCCTCCAGAATTTACAAATGTTAAACAACTTCAGTAAAGTTACTTAAACATGCTGCTTCTCAGTTTTCTCATCTGTAAAGTGGAAATATTATTGGTATATACCATACAGAATTGTTATGAGGATAAGTGAGGTGGTTAAAGTCCTTAGAGCTCATACTAAGAATTCAGAAATTCTCCTCTAGCGTCCTAACAGGAAACCGTGGCTGCACAGAACACTAAGACACTAACAGAACTCTAGTCTCTGGGCACCAGTTTATTTTATAGTAAGAAAATCACACACACATATGCACACTTAACAAAGTTTATTGGTTATACCTGCTCTCTGAGAAGAAACAGATTTAGAATCAGAATATGACTTAGTTATCCTATGAGAAATGCCTGGGGAAAGCTACACTACTCATGGATCTTTAATATGTTAAAAGTGGATCAGAAAGCCCCATACAGTCCCTCATCCAGTAAAGTGACTCCTTTGACTCCTGTAAATACTGCTTCTCAAATGTTGACTCAAGTATTGACTGCGTGACTGCTTCTTCACGTAGTCTTTAAAATAGCCTTGCAGACATGTCACATGGAGGCCCGCTAATCATCGGTGGAGGGCTCCAGGTAAGCAGTCACCTTCAGAGCTGTGCCTATAGCAGCATCACCTGGGGAGCTTTAAATATCCAAAGCCAGGGCCCCACATGAGATGACATATCAGACTGGGTGGATGGGGCCCAGGCACTTGTGTATGAGGCTCAGTGACAGTTGGCTAACACCGAGGTGACAACTGCTCTTATTTTATGAACAGGGACATACAGGCCACTAAAGTAATGTACTCAAGGCCACCGGGGCTCATGAGTGGCAGAGTCAGGATTAGTCTAAGGCATTTTTTTTTCTAAGACATTTTTAACTCAAACAAAATGCCAGCAGTTCTCAAGTGGAGGGGGGACTGCAGGAGAAGAATTGCATATCCGAATCACATGGAATTCTTTTTGAAGAATCGCCGTCATCACCTCTACCACCACCTCTGCCCTCTTTCTTGTCCCACCCGTCATGTTGTCCAGGGATCTGATACGATGCTAATGCATACTTGCTCAGGAAATGTTCCCAAACATCCAGACCTGAGAAGTGTGGATCCTATCCCATCAGGAATCTGTAGCTCAGAATCGTTGCTTTTAAAAAGCTCCTCAGCTAATTCGTACATGAATCTAGGTTTGAGAAATACTAGTTGCTCAGATGGTCAGCTTTTGAGGCAGTAGCACATCATGCATCATTAATAAGACTTGGGTTAAGGATGGGCAATAATAGGCTGTCTTGAAAGGTGGTACTGAAATGAGGATACCAGAGCCCAGGAGGCACAGGTCTGTCACAGACTTCCCAGATCTGCCTCGCAGGTATGGCCAGGACTTGATATGACCTCCTATAATTCCTTGTTATTCCAGATAATTCAGTTGGCATTAAGACACCTTTGTTTTCTCTTATTTGCTCTGTCTATGAAATCTTGCTGTTTATCTCCACTGTGTTTACACTGGACACAGGGGATAGACATGGATATTTTTGAAAACAGCCCCTGCTGTCAAAGCTTTGGAGAAATCCTGACACACAGGGGCTTTTCGAGAACTTGCTGATACTGTATTACATATCATATCAGGGTTCATAAGAGAAAAAAACAAACACTGGCTGAGACCCTAAGAGCAACACCACCAGCATGCCCTCCCTTTGTTTCTTACTAATAATCAGACGAAATCGGGTGTGTTCAGGGTGATTTGGCCATAGACGCTTCCTAATAATAAATTCTGCGAGTTTTGGGAGTTTGGATTGTTGGGTGATGATATATTTGGCCGAGAGTGCTGATAAACTTGGGGACATTGTGAATGATTTTGTAATTTGGAAGGAATTCAGCATATATATGCTGGTGAATTGGGCTTAAGTCTTTTTAAAGCCCGCTCCCACAATGCAGGTAACCTCATGATCAATGCTTCCTAGGAATCTTTCAGCCAGACTGTTGCAATATTTATCTTCCTAACAGCCCAGTGAATATGGTAAAATCTATTTCACCAGTGGGGGCATCTTTCTAGAACCACTGAATGGACCAGTGCAGCCACAGCTCGCTGCCCTCCACAGGGACCTCTGTTTGTGCTGGGGTCTGCGGGAGACAGCGGCCTGGATGGGGCTTCTCCCCAGGAGGCACAGATTCATGCTTCTCGGGGCAGCAGCCTTACGGTCCAAGTGTGCTACAATATAAAAAAAATCGGGGCTTTTGCTGAAAGCCTTCCTTTGTCTGCTTGCTAGCCTAGTTTGCCATCCAAAAGATTCCACAGAGTTGATGTTTCCGTTCCTTTAATTCAGTGTTTGGGATGACACAGCCCCAGCCCAGCTGTCTCCCAAGTGAAGGGGTGTGTGCGTAAATGTTACCCAGTGTTTTCTCGGCCTCTTTTCTTTCTTTGGGTCGGAAGCAAGGCTGTCACGCTGTATGTTGTTATTTAAGGGGTATGCTGAGATGTTTCCTTTCTGCGATGGAAAAGATCTTTTCAAGGGAGTCTCTTTATTCCTCTGACATTTCCACTCTTGAAAAGCTGACCCAGTTCCCGCAGAATGACAAAAGAAGCACACAGAGAAAACAGATTCCCCTGGGGGACTGATAAACCCAGGTGAACTCTGGCCAACTGAGTTTCCCTTAGAGCACCAGGCAAACTGCCAGAAAGCTGAGGAAGAGTCACATCTCAAAGATACATGGACAAATTAGGATCTGCTTAGCTTTGAGCTGCCTTTCAGAATTTGTCTGTTTTTATAAGAGTCCACAAGAAAATTCATTCAATCCCACACTCTGTGTGCAATGATGTCTGGACATCTGGTCTACCATTTGTCTTCCTTTGGTTCTAGAGGGTCCTACCTGGGGTCTAAGGATTCACCTTTAAGCCAGGGTTTCCGAGTCAGTGTGAATAAACCAAAGAAGTTTCCAAGACTCCAGAGACTTGAGTCAGCTCACGTTCACTACAGGTATTGGCCTCTCCAGAAACTGGCACTACTATTGGGTTGTAGAATCTGGGAAGAGGAAGGAGATAAATGGATATAGTACTAGGTCCTGTATACCTCACACAGTTTTAAACATTACAGTTGTTTGTCTAATCATTGCTCAGAAAATTCTGAATAGAAGTTGACCCCTTTGTGTAACTTACTTGCAACTCTTCCCAGATCCTCTGTATTTACCAACATTTCAGCCTTTTTCTTCCCTGATAACTAGAGAGAGGCTCAAAGTTTAATTTCCTTCTACTCGGTTTTCTCTTATTAGGGTGAGTCTGAATTATAAAACCACAACTGCTTTTGTGACTGGCCTATAATTTGGTGTTTTATGTACAAAGTAAAGAGGAATTCTTTAGGATACATGTTCTTTTCATCAGATTCTGTGAGCAAAGAACATCAATCGATGTATCCACTTGGCTTGTCTCATTCCATGTTTTCTTAGATCATATTCCCTATCCTTTACATTTTCAATTGAATTTCATTGACTCCTTTCAACTATCTTTTTTCCATTTAGTCATTCAACCAACAATTTCTGTAAGTAATTGTAGGTATTGCCCTAGAGAATGGAACAAAGAGACTCCTTGCCCTCTAAGAGATGATGGTAGGTGGGAGAAATCAACATAAGAGCATCACAGTATTATCAGTAACAGAACTAAGAATTGATGCTAGAAGAGAGACAGGTACAGAGTGCCTTGGGAGCAGAAGAAATAAGAATCCCTTATTCTGCCAGGGAAGATTGCCAGTCAAGATTTCTGGGAGAGATGGCAATAACCTCAGATATGCAGATAACATTACCCTTATGGCAGAAAGTGAAGAGGAACTGAAGAGCCTCTTGATGAAAGTGAAAGAGGAGAGTGAAAAAGTTGGCTTAAGACTCAACATTCAGAAAACGAAAATCATTACATCTGGTCCCATCACTTCATGGCAAATAGATGGGGAAACAATGGAAACAATGACAGACTTTATTTTCTTGGGTTCCAAAACAACTGCAGGTGGTAACTGCAGCCATGAAATTAAGACACTTGCTCCTTGGAAGAAAAGCTGTGACCAACCTAGACAGAATATTAAAAAACAGAGACATTACTTTGCCAACAAAGGTCCATCTAGTCAAGGCTATGGTTTTTCCAGTAGTTATGTATGGATGTGAGAGTTGGACTATAAAGAAAGCTGAGCACCGAAAAATTGATGCTTTTGACCTATGGTGTTAGAGAAGACTCCTGAGAGTCCCTTGGACTGCAAGGAGATCCAACAAGTCCATCCAAAGGAAATCAGTCCTGAATATTCATTGGAAGGACTTACATTGAAGCTGAAACTCCAATGCTTTGGCCACCTGATGAGAAGAACTGAATCCTTGGAAAAGACCCTGATGCTGGGCAAGATTGAAGGCAGGAGGAGAAGGGGATGACAGAGGATGAGATGGTTGGATGGCATCACAGACTCGATGGACATGAGTTTGAGCAAGCTCTGGGAGTAGGTGATAGATAGGAGGCCTGGCATGCTGCAATCTATGGGGTTGCAAAGAGTCAGACATGACTAAACAGCTGAACTGAACTGAACCAGGGGAAAACTGGAAATGTTTCACAAATGAGTTGTAGGTGATAACAGTACAGCAGTGAGCAAACAGTGGGTTAACTTGTCCTGTCTACTTATTCATAGTCCCTAGCTGAAGGTGAAAATGAAATCAGGATTTTCCTCTGTGTGAACTTAAATCGATTTTTGAAAACTTTACAGAATTAATGTTTAGCAAAAGGTAATAATGAGTCAGTGGCATTGAATCTATCAAATATTCTCAATGAGGGAATCTTGGCAATAATGATGTAAAACTGTTTCACACACACACACTTACATGTGCACAAGCATGAATTTAGTTACACATACAAGTAGCTCAGACAGTAAAGAATCTGCCCACAATGCAGGAGACCTGGGTTCGATCACCGTGTTGGGAAGATGCCCTGGATAAGGGAATGGCTACCTACTACAGTATTCCTGCCTGGAGAATTCTATGGACAGAGAACCCTGGTGACCTTGGACTACAGACCATGGGGCTGCAAAGAGTTAGACACAATTGAGGGACCAATGCTTTCACTTTCACATATCCATTCTACCCTAATGGCATATTTGTGAGTGGGAGATGCAGGTGTGGAGTGATGGCTATATAGTCATGGTACCTCATGAAATCACTCCTGAGAAGGCCATAGACCCTCTGACCTGTCTGCACACCCCAGTCCCTTGTCCCAAGTGTTAGGAAGGGCCATCTCCATGGCCATGCCAGCTCCACAGGGACCAAAATCATCACACCACCTCTGTCTCTGTGCCAATGTATGTATCACTCAGTCAGTTTTCTGAGTGTCTAAGTGTGTTCAACCCTAAAGAAGAGAAAAAGTATTTGTTGTCACTGTTTAGTTGCAAGTGTCCCACTCTTTGCAACCCCATGGACTACAGCCAGGCAGGTTTCCCTGTCCTTCATTATCTCCGAGAGTTTATTCAAACTCATGTCCATTGAGTCGGTGATGCCATCCAACCATCTCATCCTCTGTCACCCACTTCTCTCCCTGCCCTCAATCATTCCCAGCATCAGGGTCTTTTCCAATGAGTTGGCTCTTTGCATCAGGTGGCCAAAGTATTGCAGCTTCAGCTTCAGCATCAGTCCTTTTAATGAGTATTGACTTCCTTTAAAATTGACTGGTTTGATCTCCTTGCTATCCAAAAATATATATTGTATTTAATGCCTTCTATGTGCCAAGATTATGTTTCTACCTTCATGTATTGTCATCTCACTTAAACCTCATAATAATCCTGTGAGACACACATTGCCGTTTCTAAATTTCATTCCAGTAAACCAAGTCTCAGAGGAGTTAAAATGCCTGGCTAACATCACATAGCTTTCAAGTGATCTTCCTTTGTCATAAAAGGTATATGGATCAGGAGCTAAACTATGTGTGTTAGAGTTCTTCTTACATCTGTGTCCTAGCTCTGAGACAGATATATAATACTGGGTCATCTTGGAAAAATTTCTTCCTCTTCCTTAACCTCAGTTTATCTGTAACAGAAAGATAATACTAATTGCAGAGGTTTATAATGAGACAGTGTTTATAATGTGATTAACCCTTTGGTACACAGCAAGCACCTAATATATAACAGCTGTCCTAAAAATGGTTAAATTGGGAGTTCAGGTCTTTTTTCATTACATCTCTTCCATAGGAAACTTTGGTGAATTTCCTTTTTCCATTTTTTCCAGCTCCATCCTTAATGTCAAAGAGATGTCACCGGTTCAAGGCCAGAGCCTAATGGACCATGAACAAGCAGCTTTCAGGTATGAGCCACCAGCTGGGATGCTTGTTACTCATCGTCCAATCCTCTCTCTCCTTCTGCAGCTTAGTCCCTAGTGGCCCCTAAGGATAAAAAGAGCAGTTATTCTGGGGCGCACATGGCATGTGAGGATGTTTTCTTTTTACTGAGTGGCACAGGCAGTAATCCAATTCCAAATAATACATAAAGCTAAATGATGGAGTTAGCCGAGTATACCTGAAAAGGCCAACATTCAGCTCATGTTTATTAAATGCCTACCTAGGCTAGACGCTAGTCATACAAATAATTCACAGCCCTGTCTGTCTACCATGGGCTCAGGGTCAAGCCAGGAAGACCAACAAGAGAACAAGGTCCATCTAGGGCACAGGGCACTACCAGCCTTGCACAGAGGGTTGCAAGCTAAGGCTGCAAGTGTCCCACCTCAGCATCCAGGTTGGCACGTGGACAGCATGTGAGTGGTATGGATGACACCTGCTCAAGCCTGTCATCCAAGCCATGCTGTGATTGAGCTCATTCATATGAAAGGGGTGACTATTTCCCCAAATTTCCTTGACCATTTGTCTTGATGTGTTCATACAATTTCTTCCAACGTAAGGACTTAAATTTTAAATGTAAAACAAATGCTGCTGGTCATTTCGCATAAAGTTCCCAAATATGAACTCCTTAACTGGATTATGACACTTTCTCTATTTTTTCTGGTGGAGGATCAAAGGTGAGAACCTGATAAAGAGGCATGAGGAGGAATCTGCCACAAGGCCAGAATCTGCTAACATTGCCAAAAACATGAATCCACTTCACCTGGCTTTGGGAGTGGCTGAAGGAAGAAGATGCATTCCAGGACAGAAAGGCACATCTGAGGTTTACAATGGGAGTTAGAAAAACTTGCATCAACATTATTTAGATTTATTAAAATATCTCCTTATAAAGCTTTGGTCATATCTAAAGAAGTTTAGTTAAGTGTGTGAATGTGTGTGTTTTTCTTTTGAGAATTGTGAAATACCAAGACGCTTGATACGGAGAAGGCAATGGCAACCCACTCCAGTACTCTTGCCTGGAAAATCCCATGGATGTAGGAGCCTGGAAGGCTGCAGTCCATGGGGTCGCTGAGGGTCAGACACAACTGAGCGACTTCACTTTCACTTTTCACTTTCATGCATTGGAGAAGGAAATGGCAGCCCACTCCAGTGTTCTTGCCTGGAGAATCCCAGGGACAGGGGAGCCTGGTGGGCTGCCGTCTATGGGGTCACACAGAGTCGGACACAACTGAAGTGACTTAGCGGCAGCATAGCAGCAGCAAGATGCTTGATAATAGAATGCATCAAGACCCTTGGGTAGTGGTACTTGGCTGCTATGTTTTAGACTTTGCAAATACAATGACTGTTTTGGAGATAGTTTCTTAGCACCTAGTTCTGTGCCTGGCTTTGTGCTGGATACTGCAGGGCTGTGGAAAATGAAATGTGTCTTCTGGGCGGCTTCTGTTCAGAGGCTGACACAGAGATCTCACCTACAACTGAAAAAAACTTTGAGCAGGTATATAAATCAAATGATGAAAAAGAATAACACTCTGAACCAGCATGAGGTAAATGCTGCATATAAATCTTTGCATTACTGCAAACCTCGAAGGTACTGCAACTACCCTCAGGTGCTTTGGAAGCATTCCAAAATGCATAGTTTAGTTAAATGCGCCTATCCAGATGTTGAGATAAAATTAAGATCTTTCTTGGACTCCGTACTAGAGAACTTCGTCACATCTCTACATGACTAAGTCACTTCCTAAAGTGTTTAGTGTGATGTGAAGTGCCTGGAGGAGAATTTCAGAGAAGCTGGAAATGGCTAAAAAGTTAGAAAAGAAGTATTATAAGAAAAAAAACACAAAACTAGATAAGACTATTCTACTTATAGAAGAGAGCTAAGTGAAAATAAAATCTCTTCCCAGGTGGAGTTAAACTAAAACCTCCACAAGCCCCTTAGGAGCCAGAGGAAAGTGGGTGAAGGAATAAGTAACTTAAAGTGAGCTAGTGGGAAGGGCCGAGCATGAATCCAATTTTGTGCTTAATCTCCTGGCAAATTGGAATGGATCCTCAAATCCGTAGTACTTTTCTCCAGAAATCTAGGGAATTTGATTAATATTTGCTACACTTTGCCACGGTACAATGCTAGCAGGCAGATAAGACATCTTATTGGGTTCAAGTTCTCTGGGATGCAAGTAACAAATCTGACTAACAGAAACCGAAAGGGACCTTACTTGAAGGGCTGGGGTAACTGAATGCAAAAGAAAGCTGAAGTTATCAAACCATGTGAAACAATTTGGGGAAGGACAAAGCCC
>NW_011494846.1:5794957-5838934 GCF_000754665.1 Bison bison bison
ATAGCCTTCTCTCCCTTTGATATCAAGATGACTCAAGTCCTCTGTTCTAAGGCATGTCTCTCTGGCCCCAGGGAGAGAAAAGTCTCTTGGGTCTACCAGCAGTCCTGACTGATTGTGAGGCCAGGAGCAGGAACAGGGACAGAATATAGATATGGCACATGGGCATCAACTCCTATATTTTAGGAGTAGTTGCCAGAGGAGAGGGGACCCCTGTAAGCCATTCCAAGAGAGGTCTACAGTTCCCCAAAAGGAGCTGTTTGTTACAACAGTGCACGGTGAGTTGTTTCTAAACTCCATGGGTTGAGGATAGGGAGACAAGGAGAAAGAGAAAAGAAGGGTATTCATCAGAGGAAGAAGCATTTACATTTACTCTGACAGACAATATTGTGATGAAGAATGTTGTTAAATATGGAATGTATGCATACGTGCTTGCTAAGTCGCTTCAGTCGTGTCCAACTCTTTGAGACTCCATGGATTGTAGCCCGCCAGGCTCCTCTGTCCATGGGATTCTCCAAGCAAGAATACTGGAATGGATTAACATTCCCTCCTCCAGGGAGTCTTCCCAACCCAGGGATCGAACCCATGGTTCTTTTTTTTTTTTTAATTTATTTCTTTGACTGTGTTAGATCTTAGTTGCAGCATGTGGGATCTACTTCCCTGACCAGGGATCGAACGCCTGGCCCCCTGCTTTGGGAGCATGGAGCCTTAGCCACTGGACCACCAGGGAAATCCCGAACCCGTGGTTCTTAAGTCTCCTGCATTGGAAGGCAGGTTCTTTATGACTAGCCTGGGAAGCCTTATGAAATGTCTCCTCCCTAAAAAAATGAACTGTAAAAATAGAAAAGGATCATGCTTGGAAATAGGATATATTCTCCTTTGCTAACAATGGCTAGGTTGTAATTCTGTTAAAAAGACAGGATGACCTCCTGAGGCTCCTCTCACTAAGATTTTGTGATTTTGTGGTAAAATTAGTTCCCCTACTGCAGATCAGCATTTATTAAAATATGTCCATTAGATGTTAATCATTACATGTTCTATTACAGAATTCCAATTTCATCAGGTTTGAGAACTACTAAAGTTCATGCTTGCTGCTGTTTTGTTGTAGAATTTCTCCCAGTATTAACATATACCATGATTCTTTAAAAGGTGAATAAGATTATAAATGTGTAGATAGGAAAGACCCCTAGTGGGGTTTGGGGAGTTGTTAGGCAGTCAATCCACCATACTGCTTTAAAACCCTAATCTAGTCTGGAGGTTATGGTTGTCTTTGCCAAGACTTGAGTACAGCTCACATAGGAAGGATGTAGGAAAATTTGAGATAGGTAGGTGAAGGGAGAAAGGACTGGAGGAAAAAACATTTCACGTGCTGGAGATAGCCTGTCAGAAGGTCCCAGTGCAGGATAGAACTTTATGCATTAAAGTTACTAAAAGAAGCCCAGTGTAGCCAGTGTATCAAGGGAGTAGACAGGGGTCAAAACGGACATTGGGAACAGATTAAGTAATTTGAATTGCTCCCTAAAATTAGTGGGAAACTGTTAGTGTATTCTAACCATGAGTGTGACCCAGGTCGTCAGAGTCTTATTCTATTGGTCTTTCCACTCTTCCTCATAGGTTTTGTAATCTTATGGTATCAATAATCTCATTGCTAGACTCTCTTCAGAGAAAGTGAGTTATTCTAAAATTTAGTTCAACCAACTATCTTAGAGAGCTGCATGCTGAGGGAAATCTAGGGACTGATTTCCACATCTGACAGTTTAACATCTCAGCTGTGATACTCAATGGTAAAAAGTTGAAAGTCTTTCCTCTAAAATTAGAAACAAGTTAAGGAGTAAGATGTTAGCTGAGTGTTTGTCATAAATGGCTTTTATTATGTTGAGATATGTTCCCTCTTTACCAACTTTGATGAGAGTTTTTATAATCAACAGGTTGAATTTTGTCAAATGCTTTTTCTGTATCTATTGATATAATAATGTGATTTTTATCCTTCCTTTTGTTAATGTGGTATATCACATTAATTTATTCATGAATATTGAACCATCCTTGCTTCCCTGGAATAAGTCCCACTTGGTCATGCTTTATGATCCTTTTTATATACTGTTGAATTCGGTTACAAATATTTCGTTGAAAATTTTTGCATCTATATTCATCAGATATATTGACCTGTAATTTTCTCTTTTTGTAGTTTCTTTTCCTGGTTTTGGAATCATGGTAATGTTAAAAATGTTACAAATATTAGAAAGCTAAAAAAGTAAAACTATACTTTCTAAGCTCTTGCAACAAGATCTGGACACGATCTGTGTTCTGCCAAGTAGAGGCATCCACAACAGACTTGGCAGAAGAAATGAGTCATGAAAAGCAGTGCTGGCAGGAGCCTAGGGAAGGGCAGATGAAGGACACTGGGCTTCTTAGCTCTTCTGGCAAGCACAACTGCAGAGACACTGGGTCCTTTTGTGGTTAAAGTTCCGGTCAGGGTTTGAGTTTCGCTGGATCATGGAAAAAGCAAGAGTTTCAGAAAAACATCTATTTCTGCTTTATTGACTATGCCAAAGCCTTTGACTGTGTGGATCACAATCAACTGTGGAAAATTCTTAAAGAGATGGGAATACCAGACCACCTGATCTGCCTCTTGAGAAACCTATATGCAGGTCAGGCAGCAACAGTTAGAACTGGACATGGAACAACAGACTGGTTCCAAATAGGAAAAGGAGTCCATCAAGGCTGTATATTGTCACCCTGCTTGTTTAACTTATATGCAGAGTACATCATGAGAAACGCTGGGCTGGATGAAGCACAAGCTGGAATCAAGATTGCTGGGAGAAATATCAATAACCTCAGATATGCAGATGACACCACCCTTATGGCAGAAAGTGAAGAGGAACTAAAAAGCCTCTTGATGAAAGTGAAAGAGGAGAGTGAAAAGTTGGCTTAAAGCTCAACACTCAGAAAACAAAGATCATGGCATCTGGTCCCATCACTTCATGGGAAATAGATGGGGAAACAGTGGAAACAGTGTCAGACTTTACTTTTTGGGCTCCAAAATCACTGCAGATGGCGACTGCAACCATGAAATTAAAAGATGCTTACTCCTTGGAAGGAAAGTTATGACCAACCTAGATAGCATATTCAAAAGCAGAGACATTACTTTGCCAACAAAGGTCCGTCTAGTCAAGGTTACAGTTTTTCCAGTGGTCATGTATGGATGTGAGAGTTGGACTGTGAAGAAAGCTGAGTGCCAAAGAATTGATGCTTTTGAAGTGTGGTGTTGGAGAAGACTCCTGAGAGTCCCTTGGACTGCAAGGAGATCCAACCAGTCCATTCTGAAGGAGATCAGCCCTGGGTGTTCTTTGGAGGGAATGATGTTTGAAGCTGAAGCTCCAGTACTTTGGCCACCTTATGTGAAGAGTTGACTAATTGGAAAAGACTCTGATGCTGGGAGGGATTGGGGACAGGAGGAAAACGGGACGACAGAGGATGAGATGGCTGGATGGCATCACCGACTTGATGGACATGAGTTGGAGTGAACTCTGGGAGATGGTGATGGACAGGGCGGCCTGGTGCACTTTGATTCATGGGGTCGCAAAGAGTCGGACATGACTGAGCGACTGAACTGAACTGAACATCATAGGAACCTTGTGATGAGTAACAAAAGGAGGCAGCAGTGATATTTCTACTAGAGCCATCTAGAGGAGTTTGGGTGGTTCTTCTGGCTGCTCTAACTCCTGATGGTTCTATCCTAGCTTGTTTACCTGTCCCTTCTGAAGTTTCTGAAACTTCTAACTATCGTCTAAAATTTCTTTTCTTCTTAAGCTAGGTAGAGGATATCCTGTTTTTGCAATTAACTATTACAGGTCTCCTGTTCTGTACCCTTCTTGTTCACTATACTTTTCCTTCTTAGTATATGTCACAACTGCAACTAAATAATTGTTTAGTTTTAGTGTGTATCTGTCATCTCTACTGGATGACAAACTCCCTTAGGGCCAGAATTGGGTTGTGTTTTCAGCGCCTAACATCATACCTGGCACATAATAGGCGCTCAATAAGTATCGATGAACACATAGCACTTTGCCCCAGCTCTACTTCTTCTTAGTAATTTTACCTTGAGCAGCTCAGTTCTCCCACCTGAGCTTCAGGAGTCTGTGAAGATAGTGCTCTGATTCACTGGGATTCATTCAAATGGAAGAAGATATTTGGAAACACTTTATGAACATTTCATTCAAATGTCAAAGGTTGTTAATCTGGGCTAACAAGAAACAAAGAGTAAAGAAGACAAACGTGGTCTAATCATTTTTCTGAGCCCAACTATAATAGATCTTTTATTTTCTTAATACTGCAAGTCAAGGCAAGCCCACATATCTGGGACTACTGTTCAAATTCCAGAGTCATCCTAAGTACTCCCGGATGTCCAGAACTCGTAATACAAACATTAGAGAGTGATATTAATTTATAGCACGGACATGGCACTGCTCTTAATGACAACCCAAGGTCAAATACACATATACTGGAAGACAGAGAGATTCTTCTCTTGGAAGATTTCAAAATGGGCTTGTGGACATAAATGTTTATACAAAACAGAATAAGGACTCAAAATGTATAAGCAGAATTATATTACTACTTTGGAAGTTACAACTTTTCATAACTCAAATGATACCTTATCTTGAAGTAAGTGCAACAACAACTCTCCCATTCCTTTGCCTGTTGTGTGCACCAAGTTGAATTATGTAAGGCAACGTGCAAGTAGGTGTCAAGCCATGCTTCTGGGGGTTAGAGCTGGACTTACTGATTTTTCTCTCATATTTTTTCCCACAAAAATAATTTCAGGCTCTGCTTTGACCCAAATCCCCTGTTGACCTGCTTTGAGGTCTAGGTGAGAGAACTGAGGACTGAGGATTCATGAAGGCAAAGCATCTCCATTTGTAAGAGAGAAAGAGAAAAAAGAGTAGCAAAGGAAAATTGAACCGGCTTTAAGGTAATTAGCAATTTTCAAATGCAGCAATGGGCAAAGGAAACAAAACGTAGAACATGTATTAAAAGTCAAGCGGATGGTTTAGAAAATACAGCTGTAGGATCACACAGATTTTGACCATCCAAACCAAATTCAATTATCATGTCTGTGCTGCTTTTCTATTTCCGCCACTGAAAGGCTATTATTAGGTGCTCTCTCTCTTTTCTACATCTCCAAGTATTGCCTTCGTAAAACATTCCAAAAAGTAAACATTAGCTTTAGGCCATTTGATTACTGGTTTCCCAGAACGCTATGTTCTGTCCTGTTTCTCTCCATATTCCTTTAATATTAAAAATAGGAAGTGACTGAAGGCAGTTGAATGGCTCTGCCTTAGAGGCTGTTCCCCTAGCCAGCCTCTCAAGCATTGTTGGGTCCTTACCCTCTAAAATCCATTTCGTCCTTATTACATAGACAGTCCTCTGCCAAGCAGAAAAAAAATAAAATATAAACTGAACATTTCTTTCCTCTCTACCAATTACTATTTTTTCAAAGTGCCTTTTGCTTTGTTTAACAAGCCTCCTTAGCTGTGGTTCATTTTAAGTAAGGCTCATTTTCTTTTTCGTGCTGGATTAGCATCTGAATGGGGAGGAGAGCTGGCTCTGGCAGTGTCTTTGAACAGGTGATATAAACAGAGCCTGGGATAAGAAGAAAGCACAGACACGGCCCCCGCGGGTGGCACCCAGGAAGTGATCTGGGCTGATAGAGGTGTTAGCTGTGTTTACCGCAGATGGCACTCTTATTCACACACTACTTCCTTCCAGCTCTGAGCTGACCCAGGGGAAATGGTGTGTGACATGCCTTGTGTAGGAACCATTCCTGGGAGTCTCACAGGGCAGAGAAACAGCTAGGAAGACAGACTGAGTATTTCTTTGACGGTGAAGATGGATATGAGATGAACATAGGAACCTGTGTTCCACATAGGAATTCCTCCTACACTCCTCTAAAGCAACACGGAGTAAAGTTTGTCCCAGTTAGTTTATTTTTCCTCATCACACACCTCTAAAGCAAAATGCAAAAAAAAAAAAAAAACCCACAGAAAACGATCATGCAGTTAAGCCAAGGAAGAACTTAATCCTGAAACCAAAATCATTTTAACATAGATTTAAATAACATTTTAGGGGACTTCTCTGGTGGCCCAGTGGCTAAGACTCTGAGTTCCCAATGTAGGGGCCCAGGTTCTATTCCTGGTCAGGGAACTAGATCCCATGTGTCCCAACTAAGAGTTCATATGCTACATGAACCAACCGAGATTGAAGATCCCACATGCTGCAGCTAAGATCTGGCAGAGCCAAATACCTGCATTGGCAGGTGGGTTCTTTACCACTAGCACCACCTGGGAAGCCCAATAAATAAATTTAAAAAAATATTAAAAAAAAAAAATAACATTTCAGAAAACCTTAAATCATACATAACTTTGCATTCTTTTGGGGACTTCAGTAACATTAAAAAATACATTTGTACACAGTTATAATTGTTACCTTTTTCTTCCAAAATTTAACACTAGTTCACACATTTTCATGAACTATGTATCAACATAACCCATGAACTTATTTGTGATACTGATATAGAACACATTCTTTCATTTACTTAATCACTCGTCAAATATTTATGAGTGCTCCTAGATACTGGAGACCTATCTATAACCACAAAGGAGATTCTGAAAGGTAACTCACGAGGGTTGCTTTTCAGTAGGTTCTAAAGCCAATCTCTTTATATTTTATTTTGCAAAGTCAGATTTCCACATCACTAAATGCAGACAGTTTTTTCCCTAAAGAAAAAGTAAGCATAGAATACAAAATCTCATCTCACTTGGCTGGGCCTTCACTTCTATGCAAAATGAAGTAGGGGTAAATTTAATATCTAAGCTCCCTCCCTTTTTTTCCCCTGGAATTGTATGGTCTGGGTTTAAGGATATAGCAGGAAGATAACATGCATAGTGTCATCAAACATCTTATAAATGCCCTTAGGAGTCATAATGCTTTTTCTAATTCATTAGCGACAATTAAGCAAGAACCTAGATTTTTATTTCTTAGAGCCCTGCTAAGTATTTAGTTTAAAATAGGCATCTTCGGAAATGGAGACCAGGAATTTAGGAACTAGAGACAGAGAGGCTGACATAAGGAATACAATTTACTTCTGTTTCTTTCACTATGATGAGGAAAGACCAAGCAAGACTTGAGAAGACTAGAACAATCCCATTACAGGATCCAAAGAGAAGAGTGAAACACATTTCCTCCTTAATAAGTGTGCTTTTATGTTCATTCCAGCCACCTATTAATCCAAATTTTAAAAAAATGTTCTTGACATTCCCGTCTGAGCCCATGGCTGTTCTGATATCCTACTGAGATCTACAAGTAATCAAGAGCTCAATAATTCCAAATAGTGTTTATAGGACCGCTTCCTTCCATAACTTGTAATCTGTTCTTTAGTGAAGACAGATGGATAAAGTCTGTAGGAGCCTGTCTTTGAAAACTGTCTTTAAGAACTTTCGACAACCAGTGGGGATGCATGTCTGTCTCTATTTAATTGAGTTCATTATAGTTAATATTTTTGTGACTTTCAATCATTGCTCAAGTGTTACATGTTTTAATCAAAAGTGAAACGCTTTATGGCACAAATACTGTTAAAAATCCCAAGTTTGACTATATTATTTTTGGAAAAAAATCTTCTGGAGCAAGATACTTTTTAAAAAAGCAGGGAGGGGCACAGTTCTTATGATTTTCTTTTGCTGAAATCGATGTAAATGGAATAATAAACAGGCCCAAGTTACCTTAAGAATGAAGCATTGCCCCTTGTTACTTTCATAGATCTCTTTCTTTAGTAAGCCATTTTCTGGTCTGGATTTTATTTTATTGGCTACTAGTTTAAAAGACATAGTAAATATAGTACATCTGACATTTTATTGACCAAAATTATCTAGTAAATGGCGCTTCTGAGTTTGCTAGCAAAACGATAGTTGTTACTTACACGGATGATAGAGAACAGTGGGCCATAAGTCAAAAAGTCAGATGGAAACCAAAGTGGTCCTTGGGGGCAGGGAACATTAGAAAGTGTCACTCATCGAAGGGAAGAAAATCCTCTTTATTTAGGACTTCAGGGTGTGATTCTGGGATATTTCTAATACTGGAATTAAGAAGCCCCTTTTGATGTGATTAGGAAGTGAAAATTTAGTCAGTGTACACTTGAAATGATAACCTATTTGAGACACTCGTGATAAGGAATTGCCATGGCAAACAGATCTGAGAGGCATGGCCCTAAACAGAATCTAGGAATGTAGAGTTGAGGGTGTAAGAAATTTTCAACTGCTTGTTTTCAGTGCAAAGATAAAGCTCGTTGGAATGCTGAAAGTACTGTGATGTGGGCCAAGCAGGTAATTGGATGCAGGTAATTCAGCAATTCACCACCATGCCATGGAAATGACCTGGAGATCTCTCAACTCCCTGTGTTCCATAAACCAGCCAGAGAATCTTCTTTTTTTTTACTTAAAATTTATTTATTTATATTTTTGGCTGTGCTGGGTCTTCATTGCTGTGCTAGCTTTTCTCTAGCTGCAGAGATCAGGGGTTACTCTCTAGTTGCGATGCTCGGACTTCTCACTGTGGAAGCTTCTCTTGTTGTGGAGCCCGGGCTCTAGGGTGCAGGGGTTTAAGGAATCAGGCTCAATAGTTGTGGTACACGGGTTTAGTTGTTCTGCCACAGGTGTATCCTCCCAGACCAAGGACCGAACCCGTGTCTCCTGCATTGGCAGGCAGATTCTTTACCACTGAGCCACCAGGGACAGCAACAGAATCTTAATTTGGCTTCTTGATAAAGAAAGGAAATACATTGATTGAGCCAAGCAAATCAGTCATTCAATTTGGTGGTAAATTATACTCGTTTTAAATTAGTAAATTGACATTCAGGTACAGATTCATGTTGTGCTGAATGCTGGAGGGACTTAGAGTCCTGATTCCCATCATGCAGTGAGGTCCAGCATAAACCAATGTTGATTCTAACAGAATTCCCATGTTACCACCAAAATGTTGCAAGGCTCTGTGCACATTTTCCAAGAAACATTAAATCATGTTAAATGGAAATTATGTTATATTTGTAATTCCCTGAAAATCATGATTTAGATAATAATAATACTAATACCTAATAGTTATTAAGTCAGTTATCACTCTAGTTATTGATTCATGTCATGGACTCATTTAAGATTTTTATGTATGTTATTTTTTTAAAATCCTCATCACATGCCTTATCCCCATTTTACAGATCAGACAATGGAGGCACAGAGAGGTTTAATAAACTGCCCAGGATCACACAGCTAGCAAAAGGCACGGTCAAGATTTGAGCCTTGGCTCTTAAGATCTTCAGTCCATCCTCTTAATCACTAGACAAAAGCTCTCTATTAAATAAATATTTCATTGAGTAGCCTGTGCCATTCTCCAATCAAGCCAGAAAAAAGTTTTACTAAGTGAAGGAAGACTTCTCCATTTGCAGTAGCATTCCCTAGCATTCTGTCACCCTGTTTTGACTTTTGTATTGAGGAATATATCTTTTCTTCATGCCTCCAATGTGTCTGAGGTCACAGTTTTGATATGTGATACATTCTTTGCCAGATCAACCCCTTGACTTCCAACCGCAAGTTTACTATGAGTAATTAAATACCCTGCAATGCAAAGATTATGGTTGGGTCAGAGAAAGGCAGAGAAGGGCAGGACCCGGCTGCCATTCTTATTTGTTTTTCAGTGTGGATACACTGCCAGCCACTTTCAGCTTATATCATTTTTCTCCTTTGCCAATTATTGACCCTGGGAGTGTTAAACAAAAACTTCTCTCCCTTGCTGTTCTTGAAGCAAACACACAATTAAAACACAGGTGTGTTTGTCTCACTGGAGTCTTTGCCGTGGAAATTCTTTAAGATATCACCCAGGGAGAGTAAGGTAACCTCACTATGTCGCTGAACAAGAAGGATGGGGCGCTCTAAAGAGACACACTGATCTCAGAGCGTGACCTTGACAATGCATTCTGCATGGCCTGCCAGGGGCACCTGCGCAGCAAACTGCATGAAACAGGTGCTCCAGCCACAGGCCTTGCCTAAGCGGGTAGACAGGTCCCGTGGAGGGGACTGAGGCCATCAGGCCCAGCCAAGACAACGCAGAACCCAGTTGGATTCTGTTAAGACCCTGATTCTGGGAAAGATTGAAGGCAGGAGGAGAAGGGGATGACAGAGGATGAGGTGGTTGGAGGGCATCACCAATTCAATGGGCATGAGTTTGAGCAGATGCCAGGAGGTAGCAAAGGACAGGAAAGCCTGGCATGCTGCAGTACATGGATTTGGTCGCAAAAAGTTGGACACTGAGTGACTGAACAACAGTAACAAAAGTAACTCGAGGATTTAGGCAGTAGTCCTGGGTATTCTTTGGAAGGAATGATGCTAAAGCTGAAACTCCAGTACTTTGGCCACCTCATGCGAAGAGTTGACTCATTGGAAGACTCTGATGCTGGGAGGGATTGGGGGCAGGAGGAGAAGGGGACGACAGAGGATGAGATGGCTGGATGGCATCACCGACTCGATGGATGTGAATTTGAGTGAACTCCGGGAGTTGGTGATGGACAGGGAGGCCTGGCGTGCTGTGATTCATGGGGTTGCAAAGAGTCAGACACGACTGAGCGACTGAACTGAACTGAACGGAACACCAGGTTGGTGAGACAGGAATAGTAGCAGGAGACCTTGTAGCCTGAAGGGGTTGTTCATCTTCTACAGTGAACTCTTAAATCTCTTATTTATTCATAAAAACATGTTATTATTGAAGGCCAACTATGTTCCAAGTGCTGAAAAACACAGGAGCTGTCTCTTGCCCTCAGCAAAAGTGTAGCCTAGCTCAGGAACCTGGCTTGACCAGAAATCAACTTCCAAGCAGCAGGCCCACCAGAGAAGTAGGAAGAGAGTGACAGCAAAATGGACAAGGTGGACAGTGTGGGGTGGAAAAAGGGCAGAGCATGTCCAGCCTAGGACCTGTGTCTGCAGGAATGTCTGCAAAGACTAGAAGACCACTGGCAAGGCTCAGAGTCTGTGAGGTCAAAGACAGTTAGGTATAAAATAGCTAGTCTGCCATCTAACAGCAGAGGCTGGTCTTAGAATGTCAGGCTGTGTACTATCAGCCCAGACTCAGTTCCTGCTGTGGGGCAGTCAAGGCTCCACGGACCTTGAGCCCAGATTAAAGATGGACCCACACTTGCAAGTAAACTGCCTCCTACTGATCCAGGTAAAATCCACCTCAGAAGCAAGTAGAGGACTTTGCCTAACCCCAGGTCCTTTTTGCATCTGTGGTGCAGCTCTAAGGATGAGCCCAGGTGCCAGGTGTGGCTTGGGGATCTGCAGAAAGCATGTGACAATGGCAGTGAATTCTAGGACTGACAATACATACTCAGGCAAATGGTATTAAACTGAGCACTTGAATCATCCGGATACAAGAGACGGTGCAGGAGGATCTTATATCCCATTATAAGTGCTTCTTGGATTTCCATCCTCACCTGAGCTGAACTGTATGGAAAACTACTTGATACCTGTGAGGTGAAGGTCAGCTAGGTAAAGAGCTCAGGTGCAAATAAGAATCTCAGCCCAGGTATTGAGCAAGGAGGCCAACATAGGTGCATGAACCCCGGATTTGGGTTCTTACGTCAGAATTCTTTTCCCCCCAAGGTTTGTCAATTACTCCTTCTTCCTGGCTTTAGCCCCTGTGAAGTGACAATCAGTAGTTATCTCACGGCTGTTCGGGTTAGCTATCCATCCACCTAAGTTGGAATGTTGTGTGCATGCTCCTTGTTCTTCCTCGTAAAGTACAAACACACTGCCCTCTGTTGCAGGCTCTTTATTTCCTCCCATTGTGCTCATCAGAAATGCTTAGCTGCTTTCCTGCTCAGATGCTGAATTAATAAATTACAAATGCCTGTTATCAGAGATTTGGAGGTTTTGACAAGTGATTTAGTTGATCACAAATGCAAGGTTGTGTTAGGGAGAACCTTTGTTTTCGGCCTATAGAATGTAGATGAGCCTTGAATCTGAAAAATAAACAGGCAGGTTTGATGAACTGAAATTCATGGCAGGGCTTCTTAATATTTCCTGAGGTTCTAATCAAAGGATCATCTTAACTGGCCCCAGAGGGAAATGGAAGATGAAAGGCACTGACATTGATGCCCACTGCACCTTGCCTCATCACAACTCTTTTTTTTTCCTCCTTCCTTTTGCCTGTTTCTAAAAATATCTGGGCAGGTAAGAATTAGCGGTAGGATGTTATTTAGTCAAAAACAAAAAACCCACTGCATAAGGCACCATATCTTTAAAATTTTTAACATCTATGAAATTAAAATCAAGGAAATTGACATAGATAGGATGAAAGAAGACACAGCACCTCTAGCTTATGCCAACTAAAAATAAGAATTATTAATGAAGCTCGGCTTTCTTCTGCTGTGCACATTAATTATTTATGATAATAATACTCCGCACTGCCATATTAAAGAATTTTCTTCACCCAGCTTCCCAGAAAACTCTATCTTCTTGGGGGGAAAAAAAAACGGAACCTTAACATGTTAAGCCCACAAAAGAATACATTCCTCTCGGTGTATTTATTATACAGGAAGATGAATATAGTCTTGGGTTATTAAACTGGAATGAAAAACACATCTTATTAGAACTTACATGGTGATTTTTATTCTCACTAGTTTCATATAAACTTAATGATGCAGACTGCATTTTTATGCTCATCTATTTTAAAATGGTGCCTGGAGCAAAAAAATCTTCCATTAATGCCAGTTTGGTATTTCAAATACAATTTGATGTAATTTACTTCAAATATATGTGAACAGAAAAGGATAATGCCAAGTGCATTTTCTAGATTCAGATGTGGGTTAGCTCATGGCAATGATTTGTAACCCTAAGTTTTCTGTAAAAAAAAAAAAAAAAGAGTATTTCTTTGGGTTATAAAATGCAAAAAAAGAAAGAAAAAGAATATATTTCTACTAGGGTTAGAGGAGGGGGAAGAAAAATGCTGGGTTTTATGATAAAAGACTGGCTTTAACTTTATTCTAGTTTTCAATATTTATTAACCATAAACCAATTATAATGCATTTCCCTCTGGTGATAAGCTTAACCATCAAAACCCATTGTTTTCTTATATTCACACATTATAGCATTATATTCATGAGCATGTCGACATCAAATCACACAGTTTAGAGGGGTTCGGTATACTCTAAGCTTGGCAGATAGCTATTAAATGCTTAGATTTCCCAATATTTACATTTTTCTCTCAATTATTTCTGGAATTATATTTTTTACAAATGAAAAAAAGAAGTTTAATTATTATCGCCCTGACAGTTAATTCTAGAAATAAGTCAAGACTGATTTTCTTGTTGAATCTCAAGAGTGAAGTTTGCGTCACCTTCTCTTTTTTTTCTTGTGATCCACTTCTGTTCTCTGCTTCTCTGTGTTGATGCTGGGTCAGCCTCCATGTGAGGGATGGCTGGTGTGTCTGTTGGAAATGCCAAGGCGTCTTCACACACTGTGGTTGTTTGGTGAGATGACAAGTGTGTGTGCTTAGTCTCTGAGTCGTGTCCGATTCTGTGAGACCCTTTGGACTGTGACCCACCAGGCTCCTCCGCCCATGGGGATTCTCCAGGCAAGAATACTGGAGTGGGTTGCCATGCCCTCCTCCAGGGGATCTCCCGATCCAGGGATTGAACCCAGCTTTCCCGCATTGCAGGCAGATTCTTTACCATCTGTGCCACCAGGGAAGCCCAGCAAGATGACAGAGCTTTTGCTAATTTGAAGGACTGACTCTTCTATGGTGGCACTTCAAAAACAGTGAGTCTCACTGCCCCATCTTTATTCTACTTCCTATTTGAAATTGGTCTTTAAAGGGCCAACCAGTCATTACTTGTGAGCCCTAAAATATCCTCTTTACTGAAACACAGTACGCTAAAAGGAGTGGGTCCTGGTATTAGAATCTCTTAATTTTCAGCCCAATAGCACATCCCTGTGACACAGAAATGGTCTCTTTCAACTTGGGCTGCATTTTCACTTTCCTATTGCTTGAGGCAGGGCTGGGCACAGTGAGCAGGGCAGGGCAAGAGGCCTGAGTGGGCAGGAGACGTGGACAGCTGCCCTCACTCTTCCCTTCCTGATTTTTTCCCAGTGTCTGGGAACGCTCGGGGAAGAGAAAACATACCCTGTTTCTTGCCAGGGTGTTGAGGAAATGACAGGAGAAGAGGGACCTGCTAGGGATGAAACAACTGGGAAATTCTGGCGGCTTCTCTCTCAGAACCTTTGAAACACTGCCCCTGCGGGGGAGGGCATTTCTCAGGCCTGCTGCCTAGAGAATAAAGTCCATCGCCATCAATGACGAGGCTTCCCAGGGGGCGATAGTGGTAAAGAACCCACCTGCCAATGCAGGAGATGTAAAATATGCAGGTTCAATCCCTGGGTTGGGAAGATCCCCTGGAGGAGGGCATGGCAACCCACTCCAGTATTCTTGCCTGGAGAATCCCACGGACAGCAGAGCCTGGCGGGCTCCAGTCCATGGGGTAGCAAAGAGTCGGATACAACTGAAGTGACTTAGCACTTGCACGTCAGTGACGAGGCTCTGAGAGCAGGGCTATATTTGAGCAAGAAACTGGGAGGGAGAAAGATATCAATCAGAAAAGTGTCTGTCCCTGGCTTCACCATGCCTGGATTTAATCCAGTAAGTGGCCTGGAATCTCTAGCATCAGCTTGCCTGTCCCAAGGCTAGAGTTGGGGCTGGGAGAGGAGAGTAGATGAGAAGTTCCAATGGAGAAAAAGAAGGGAGACGTGTCGGCCTTTATGTTTCATCAGTGTGTCTGTCAGTGGCCTGTTTTGCTAATAAAGGCAGTTCTTAAACAAGCCTCTATTTAGGAAGACCCACACATTTCCAGGAATCCTGCTTGTGTGTCTACGCCAGAGCTCAGCCCCAACCCCCACACCCAAATAACAATGGTCAGTGCTTTCTTAAAGTTCTGCAAGAACCTGGAAAGTTATTTAGTGGCTTTTAAAGCTACATGGTTTTCGCCTTCAAACTATAAGCTAGAAGTGATCAGCAACGACGTATCTATGTCCAAAATCAGGGTCCTAGTGTGAGCCCAGTAAGAAACCAGTAAGAGGTAAAAATCCCAGTAAGAAACTGACCTAGAAAGATTCAGAGAGATGCAAGAGTGTTCCCATAGTCCTCTCCACCTTCCCTTCTCCTCATTAGCCAAAAGATGAGGAAGCTGAGCCTCAGGCGGTCAAAGAAGTATCTTTAAAAATCTGAGACACTTTTCATGTTGCAGCTCAGGACACACACAACAGAAACAGGTGAACCTTAACACAATACTTACCCTTCCTATAGGCAGGAATATGCTGGTATTTTCTATTTCATTCTATTCCAATTTGAAGAACTAAGATGAAGAACTGAATGACTGCTCATCCCACTTCTGGGTTATATGGTGATGGTGGTGGTTTAGTCGCTAAGTTGTGTCTGAGTCTTTGCAATCACATGGACTGTAGTCTTTGCGATTCCTCTGTCCATGAAATTCTCCAGGCAGGAATACTGAAGTGGGTTGCCATTTCCTTCTCCACGGAATCTTCCCAACCCAGGGATCAAACCCAATTTCCTGTATTTCAGACTGATTCTTTACCAACTGAACCACCAGCGTAGTCCACTGGGTTATACACCCAGTGTATAACCGTGTTTGAAAACCGTGTGATCAAAAAGACCAGCCCCAAACCCTGTAATGCTTTAGGATTTTCCAGAATCCGATTTCTGTGTTCGATTTCCTTGTATTTGGGAAGGAAAGTGTCTATGACTGACTGTCAAAGATACCTCTGAGAGAGCAAATTGTCTTTCTTTCACTACGTTTTTACAGGGAAGGAAAAAGCTAACATTGAAAGAGATAGAAATAGAAAGCCAGCTCACCATTTTGGATGAGGGATGGTCAGGAATTGGGTTAGGAAAAATGGAAACACAAGACTAATAACTTGTCAGGAGACTAGATAGAGCCTGAGGAGAAAGGCGTCTAAAGGACCTTTTAGAACAGGAGCGTTCAGTGTGTTTTACACTGTTTCCCTTATTCCAGTGTAATCTTTTCCATGTTCTTGAATGGTAGTAAAGTCTGACACATTCAAATAGCCATATGCTGGGTGGAAAATAAAGGACCCCATTTGCTAAATGGAGCTCAGACTCTCCCACACCCACCCTCTGCTGACTCTAGGGTGTGGAAGCAGAAGCCTACTAAGGGGTCAACATCAAGTCCTTCCAGAAACTGACCAATTTAAGGAGTTAGTGGTGCTCAGGAAGGGCAGAACAGGAGAGTGACACCCCGACTATGATGTGTTCTTGGTAAGAAGGCTGATTTTCATAAAGAGAACTCTGGTACACATCTATTTAAACAAGAGTTTACTTGTTTTATTTTTTCTCTTGTGGTTACCACATATCGTAAATCAAAAACTCTTGTCAAAATCCAGCTGAAGCATCTATTATTTCAACAGAGGCCTCTTTTTGTATCAAGTAAGTTATTTTTTATTTTATTTCTTTTATTCATTGAGATTTAATTGACATATAACATTGTGTAGGTTTAAGGTGTACAGTGTGATGATTTGATACATGGATATATTGTGAACTGATTACACAATAGGCTAATTAACCCATCCATTACCTCACATAGTTATTGTTTTGTGTGTGTGTGGTGAGAATACTCAAGACCTCGTCTCTTAGCAAGATTTACATATACACTACAATATTGTTAATAATGTCACCATACTGTACGTGATATCTCCGTAACTTATCCATCGGATAGCTGGAAGTTGGTAGCTTTTGACCACTTTTACCCATTTCTCTCATTCTCCACCACCCACCTCCTACCCCTGGCAACCACCAATCTAGTCTCTGTTTCTCTGTTTCTATGAGTTCGGTTGTTTTAGATTTTACATATAAGTGAGATCATACAGTATTTGTTATTCTCTGTCTGACTTATTTCACTTCACATAATACACTCAAGTTTTACCCTTGATATTGCAAATGGCAAGGTTTCCTTCCTTTGTAATGGTTGGATAATACTTAATTGTGTATTATAATACTCCATTGTATACACATACAGATACATCACATCTTCTTTATGCATTTATTTGTCAGTGGACACTTAAGCTGTGTCCACGTCTTGGCTACTGTAAATAATGCTTCAGTGAACATGATGGTGCAGATATTGCTTCAAGATACTAATTTCATTTTCCTTCAGAAGTAAGATGGCTGGTAGTTTTGTTTTTAATTTTTTCAGGAATCTTCATACTGTTTTCCATAGTGGCTGAATCAATTTACATTCTCACCAGCAGTGTACAAGGGTTTCTTTTTCTCCACATCTTCTCCAGCACTTTTTATCATTTGTCTCCTTTATAACAGCCATTCTACAAGGAATGAGATTTTGGTTTGCATTTCCCTGGTGACTAGTGATACTGAGCAACTTTTTCATGTGCCTCTTGCCCATTTGGATGTCTTCTTTGAAAAAATATCTGTTCAGATCCTTTACCCATTTTTTAATTGGATTACTTGTTATTTAGCTATTGAATTATATGACATCCTTATTTTGAATATTAACCCCTTCTCAGATATAAGCTTTTTCTCCACACCATAGGTTGACTTTTCATTTTGTTGATCATCTCTTTTGCCATCCAAAAGCTTTTCACTTTGATGTAGTCCCACTTGCTTATTTTTCCTTTGTTGCCTTTGCTTTTTCAACAAATATGTACTGAGCTTGTCTTAGCTATTGGGCAACAGAGATAAACAAGGTCTAGTCTCTACACTTAATGATGATTGTATTCAACAAAAATGATATGTTTAAATATCCAAACTACTAAAAAGTAATAATTGCCATAAACAATGCACTGTGAAGTTTCAAAAAGTAGGTCATTTCTCAACTTTGAGACTGGGAAAGAGTTCATTAGGGACTGGAGAGATTATAGTTGGAAGGTATTTGATAGTCAAAGAGTGAGGTAAGAGAGCAAAGGAATTAGAGCAAAAACATGGAATTAGTGTGATGAGATGTAAAATTGCTTCTTCAACTTTGTGACCCCAATGCCTGGCAAACAATAGGCACTCAGTAAATTATTTTTTAATGAAATAATGAATACAAATTTGGAACCTGACCTGAGGGCATAATTCATAGCATGCTTAGGTGCTCAGACTTTACCTTGTACATTTTTGGTACAGCAGCAGGATCAGAGTCATGCTCTAAGACGATGAATTATGCATCCTTGAGAAAGAAAGAGAGAGAATTAGGAAGTTGAAGGCTAGTGTAATAGTTTGTTAGATTTTTAGCAAGACAATAACAACGTAAGGGTAAAAATGGATTAAAAAAATACATTTTGGAGATAGAATTATCAGACATTGTAAATATTTAGATGTGAGCAGCAAGCAAAAGAAAGAAGTCTTGGACTTTGAGTTTAGGTGGCTGTTTATGAAGGGAAAGTCCATTGAAGAATTAACTTAATAAGTTTAGATATTATATATGGAATATGGTTGTACATATACATAACAACACAAAATGGTGAAGTCCTACAGCACTGTGATTCTCTATATATTCCTCTTTCTGTATTAACTCTGATTAACTATCTGTGGAAAAAACATCTTTGAACTGTTCTCCCAAGAGAAAGCGACAGGTTTATGTGGATTTATCCAGTTCAGTTCAGTCGCTCAGTCGTGTCCAACTCTTTGCAATCCCATGAATCACAGCACGCCAGGCCTCCCTGTCCATCACCAACTCCCAGAGTATACTCAAACTCATGTCCATTGAGTCGGTGGTACCATCCAACCATCTCATCCTCTGTCATCCCCTTCTCCTCCTGCCTTCAATCTTGCCCAGCATCAGGGTCTTTTCAAATGAGTCAGTTCTTCGCATCGAGTGGCCAGAGTATTGGAGTTTCAGCTTCAATATCAGTCCTTCCAATGAACACCCAGGACTGGTCTCCTTTAGGATGGACTAGTTGGATCTCCTTGCAGTCCTAGGGACTCACAAGAGTCTTCTCCAACACCACAGTTCAAAAGCATCAATTCTTTGGCACTCAGCTTTCTTTATAGTTCAAATCTCACATCCATACATGACTATTGGAAAAACCATAGTTTGACTAGATGGACCTTTTCTGGCAAAGTAATGTCTCTCTTTTTAATATGCTGTCTAGGTTGGTCATAACTTTTCTTCCAAGGAGCAAGAGTCTTTTAATTTCATGGCTGCAGTCACCTTTTGCAGTGATTTTGGAGCCCCCCAAAATAAAGCCTTTCACTATTTCCATTGTTTCCCCATCTATTTGCCATGAAGTGATGGGACCAGATGTCATGATCTTAGTTTTATGAATGTTGAGCTTTAAACCAACTTTTTCACTCTCCTCTTTCACTTTCATCGAGAGGCTCTTTAGTTCTTCTTTGCTTTCTGCCATAAGGGTGGTGTTATCTGCGTATCTGAGGTTCTTGATATTTCTCCCAGCAATCTTGATTCCAGCTTGTTTTTCCAGTAATTCCTGTATACTTATCTATTCAAATAGCTAGAATTAGGGGTGTAGTCTGAGCCTATCAACAAGCAGAGTTAATTAGCCACATAGAGAAAGAATTCTAAACTCTTAACTTCTTGGTCCCCAAATAGACAAGCTATAGTCTAGTGTTGAGTTTTCAAAAACAAATGAAAGAAAAGTGAAAAAGTTACTGAAACTTACTGAGTCAAATCTAAGTTTTTAAGTAATTATTTCACTTAGTTTGATAGTGTTTTTTTTTTTTTCCTCATGATTTGGCTGCCCTAATTGGATTTCTCATCAGAATTATCTGGAAAGATTTTTAGAACTACAGATTCCCTGGCACCACTCTTGGGAATTCCAATTCAGCAGGCACATGGTAGAGTCCAGGAATCTGATGTTGTTCAGTCACTCAGTTGTGTCTGACTCTTTGCAGCCCCATGGACTGCAGCATGCCAGGTTCCTTCACTATCTCCAGGAGTTTGCTCAAACTCATGTCCATTGAGTCAGTGATGCCATCCAACCATATCATCCTCTGTCGCCTTCTTCTCCTTTTTACCAGCATCATGGTATTTTCTAGTGAGTCAGCTCTTTGCATCAGGTAGGCAAAGTATTGGGAGCTTCAGCTTCAGCATCAGTCCTTCCAATTAATATTCAGGGTTGATTTCCTTTAGGATTGACTGGTTTGATCTCCTTGATGTCCAAGGGGAATCTGATAGAAGAGACAATTTCTTTGACAGTCCTTCATTCACAGAGTATAACATGAGTTAACTTTTCATAACCACTCAACTTTGCAGTAATTCTTAATCAAATATACTTTTATTTACTTTTTGTTGTATTCATGGTCTTAATATGCTCTGAATGGAATAGAGTAAAATTTAATACTATAAGCAAACTTGTTTAGATAACTGAATTTTGAATGTGGTCACAGATAATGTTAATTACCCTGTGAGCCCACTGAAACTACTGAAAACTGAAATCAAGTTTTCATTTTTGCTTTTCCTAAGGACTCTCTCACCCAGGACTTGCATAATTAGTTATTTTTGTTACAGTTGTTGTTCAGTTCAGTCGGTCAGTCGTGTCCGACTCTTTGCGACCCCATGAATCCCAGCATGCCAGGCCTCCCTGTCCGTCACCAACTCCCGGAGTTCACTCAGACTCATGTCCATCGAGTCAGTGATGCCATCCAGCCATCTCATCCTCTGTCGTCCCCTTCTCCTCCTGCCCCCAATCCCTCCCAGCATCAGAGTCTTTTCCAATGAGTCAACTTCTTCACATGAGGTGGCCAAAGTTTTGGAGTTTCAGCTTTAGCATCATTTCTTCCAAAGAAATCTCAGGGCTGATCTCCTTCAGAATGGACTGGTTGGATCTCCTTGCAGTCAAAGGGACTCTCAAGAGTCTTCTCCAACACCACATTTCAAAAGCATCAATTCTTCGGCACTCAGCTTTCTTCACAGTCCAACTCTCACATCCATACATGACCACAGGAAAAACCATAGCCTTGACTAGATGGACCTTTGTTGGCAAAATAATGTCTCTGCTTTTCAATAACAGTTGTTGTTATTCTAATTCAAATAACAAATTGTACGTTTACTGCAGCTAAATTGTATTGTGTTGGATTTAACTCACAGTAAATGTAGAGTTAGTAAGTTGTAGTGGCTTAGTTGATTCTCCCTACTATCCATTGAATTTGTGAGCTCACCAGGCTTTTCATCATCTGCAGACTTGATAAGAATACCTTCTTGTCCTCATGCAAGTTTTAAATTTTAAAACGTGGATGAGAACAGGGTGAAAACAGCCTCCAATGGGCATGTCTCTAGAAATCTTTATCTAAGGCTGTATAAAGAGACACAGAGGCAAGGGTGGGATGATTTGAGAGAATAGCATTGAAATATGTTTATTATCATATATGAAACAGATTGCCAGTCCAGGTTTGATGCATGAGACAGGCTACTCAGGGCTGGTGCACTGGGATGATCCTGAGGGATGGGATAGGGAAGGAGGTGGGAGGGGGGTTCAGGATGGGAAACACATGTACACCCATGGCTGATTCATGTCAGTGTATGGCAAAAACCACTACAATATTGTAAAGTAATTAGCCTCCAATTAAAATAAATTAATTAAAAAAATAAAATATACAGTAACTTACAAACAAACAAAAGAAAGCTTTAGCCAGCACTCTTTGAAATCTAACATTCTACTAGATAATCTACCTTCGATCGAGTAGATAACTCCCACTTGGAGAACTGTTGCTCCATCTTGCTAGTAATTATGTTCACAAATAATTGTCTTAATAATCAAGTGTAGAATCTGATTAAGATTTCAGTCAGAAAGAGCATGCTCTTTCCAGGGTTGGTGCTAACTGTTGTTAGTTCAACCGTGTTTTCATAGATAGTCCATCCAGCTTTTAGAGAGTTGACTTGAGTAAAGATGCAGATTGTGGCCATACAACAGTTCTTCTCCTTTGCGTGAAACTATCACACCTATCCAGAGATCAGACCCCAAACCTTGACCTGGGCAGTGCCACCCTCCATCATTTGAACTGGAGTTCATCCCTAGAAACAAAAGACTCAAGGGCCCTGTGTGTCTTGATCCACTACCAATCTCAGTCAATGAAAAGGTGCTTAGAAAGTATTCCAGGTTTATTCAAGTTTACCTCTCAATAGACTCTCATCTTTCCACCCATTTTTGCTGATTATTGCTAAACATTTGTATCACCCAAATACACAATATTTGTAAACTTTTCATTATCCTCAATAAAAACTCAATAATGTATGGCAGGAAATTAAGATATGCAGAAGCTATTGATTTGCTAATGACAGAAACAGATATTTTTTCAAGCCTGTGATTTAGACCAAACATTTGGATTGCTGGCCAGATTTGGCCCACAGTAATGTTTGTAAGTTTCATAAACTAAGAATAGCTTTCAGGTAGTTGTTATATGGAGCTTTCCAGGTGGCGCAGTGATAAAGAACCCTCCTGCCAATGCAGGAGACCCAAGAGACCCAGGTTCTATCCCTGGGTTGGGAAGATCCCCTAGAGTAGGAAATGGCAACCCTCTCCAGTATTCTTGCCTAGAAAATTCCATAGGCAGAGGAGCCTGGAGGGCTGTTGGAGGCAGAGGAGCCCATAGTCCGTGGGGTCACAAAGAGTCAGACATGACTGAGTGATTAACACACACATAGTTGTTTTATTTGAAAACTATAATAATTCAGATAATCCTGGTTTTTATTTGATTTTTTTTCTTAGCCTACAAAGCCTAAGTAGTTATTATTTAGTTAATAATTCTGAGGGTTTCTTTCTTATACAATAATTCTGATTTTTTTTCCTTAAACTGTGAAGTCTAAATATTTACTATTTGGCCTTTTGCAGAAAAAATTCCCTGTTCCTGATTCAGAATAGCCAAACTTATCATGAAACTATCACCAATTTACTGAAATTTATTGATAATTTTTATTTTACCTTTAAAAAAAATTATTGAGTTAGCACTTCTCATCTCCTGGCCACTAAGCAATATGTTGAAAGCGACCCAATATATTCAGGGCTTGTTTAGGAGGTAGAAATAGACTCGAAACCATAGGGCATCAGGAACCCAAGGTCTCTGCCTCCTGGTTCTGTGAACCCTCCTAGTGGGCATTCATTTGATGTGAATTAGTCAACACAGCAGAAGAGAGAGATTTTACCACAAAACAGCATCCTTTCTCCATGGTTACCAAGAGAAAGTCTCCAAAGGGGCTAATCAGCCATATTAAAATGAAGATGACACAAATCATTGATGTAAATAAGCAAAATGAAAGAAGCAGGAGTCCTTTTTTTAAAAAAAAAAAGCTTTCTCTTTCCCGATGATAATTCAAAGGACCCTCCCAAGCTTCTTAACCCTAAAAAGTGTAACCTGAGGAAAAACATGGAAGCTATAAAATAGGAGATTATATGAATAAAGATAAAAGATGTTCTCCTAATGTCACATTTCCTACACGTTTGCTACCATTCAGTGCTATTTGAAGCCCATGTTGCTGTCAGATCCTTAAGTAAAGGTTAAGGGTGAAAAATGCACGTTACCTTCCACGATACTGTTGTGGAGTTAGTGTTAAGACTAGTTGCTGTCAGATTCACTGACTTGGGACTCATCTTCCGACAAAGTATATATGCTGATGAAAAGCTGCTTTCGTTGCAGAGAGACTGCTAATTGTTTGATTATACAGGTCTTCACATTAATGAAGCACTATTCCATGGGTTTGCGGCATGGCGTGCAACCAAATTACCACCCCAGCCCTCTCGCTGTGAAATCTGATTATTCATTAGCCAGTCAGTGAGTGGTACCAACATCTTTTCTTTTTTCAAACCATCAAATGAGAATGACTGCTGTTCACCACTGCCCCCTCCCCCCAACTTTAAAAATATGAGGATTTAAATTTGCTGCATACTGGGAAGGGGCACTGCAGAGAGAGATGGGGTTTCCGTAAAAGTTGGTTCCACACGTTTAATGCAGTGTATGTCATGACAAACAAGGAGCTACATGGATTGGCACTTCCTGCAAAAAATGGATGCTTGTTCCCATCATCCGGTTTCACGTACTCTCAATCTTGCGTCTCCTTGAAAGAAGGTTTCAACCATCCAAATGTGGTTGCTTGAATGATCTGGAATTTTACCATCTCAGCACTGCCTGATGAAAATCACTATAACACAAGTGTTCAAAGTAAAAAAAGGGGAAGGGGAGGTCTTTTGCACATGTGTTCGTACTTGTGTGTGTTCTATGCACGTGTGTGTTCTATATGTGTTTGTTTTTTTGTTTGCTTATTATGAGTACTTTTATCCCCATAAAGAAAAGCAGAATAGTCTAAAGAAGACATAATTACTAGATTAATTTATTAAGAAAGTGAAGGTGTTAGTCACTCAGTTGTGTCCGTTTGTGACCCCATGGACTGTAGCCTGCCAGGCTCCTCTGTCCATAGGATTCTCCAGGCAAGAATACTGGAGTGGGTTGCCATTTCCTCCTCCAGAGGCTCTTCACAACCCGGGGATTGAACCCGCATCTCTTAGAAGAATCTCCTGCATTGGCAGGTGGTTTCTTTACCACTAGCGCCACTGCTGCTGCTGCTAAGTCTCTTCAGTCGTGTCCGACTCTGTGCGACCTCATAGACTGCGCCACTAGCCTAATCTATTAACATCCTTTAGATTTTTTCATAAGTGAACAAAATGCTTTCTTCATTTAACTGCCAACAAAACCATTTTTTTTTATTATGCCCTTTATGTCTAAAGCCAAGACTGATAGAAATTTAGTGTGACAGGTTTAAAGAATCCACCTCATATATTTCAGCGCCAAGATCAAAAGTCAGAGGAAGCATTCAGCCATGATCACTCTATTTTTAACTGGAGCTGGATTGGGTTTCCAAACAAATGGTAGGAATCCCTTCCTCAGTACCAAGGAAAGATACTGACACTTTGGCAAATGGGATTATCTTTAATGAGATTACACTCAGAGTGATTAAGATGTGAATTGACACTCCCCATGAGAGGCGATGAGGTTGCTAAAGAAGCAGAAACAGAAGTGAGTGAAGTATAAGAGGAAGAGCTGTTCCCAAGAAAAAAAATACTCTTTTTTCAAAGACCCAAAAAGAACTAGGAACCAACCTTGTTTTCTAAACCTGCCTACAAGAAAAGCTTGTGATCATCAATAAGAGAGTCTCAGAAGTGAATGAAAACTGCCATAAAACCTATTCTAGACCATTTTAAAAATGTTATTTATTTGTTTATTTTTGGTTGTGCTGGGTCTGCGTTGCTGCACTCAGGCTTTCTGTAGTTGTGGTGAGTGGGCTTCTCATTGCAATGGCTTCTCTTGTTGTGGAGCACAGGCTCTAGGCACGAAGCCTTCAGTATTTGCTGCACACGGGCTCAGGAGCTGCAGCTTGTAGGCTTAGTCGCTCCAGGGCATGTGGGATCTTCCCAGACCAGGCATTGAACTGGTGTCGCCAGCATTGCTAGATGGATTCTTATCCACTGAACCACCAGGGTAGCCCTAGACCATTTTGTATAATAGAACATTTTGAGTCTTCTCTTCCAGGTTGGTGAAGCACCTCTCCCGTAACTTTTGGCCTTGTTATTCCTCCAGTGTGAACATCGCCCTGAAGAAATCCTCTCCAGGTGTTTCTCTAGATTGAACCAGATTCTTTCATTGTTAAAGGAAATGCAGAGATGCTGAAGCCAGTGTGCCCATTAATAGATGAAGAAACTGAGCTTCAGGGGGCTCAGGGACGTGCCTGGGTCCCACAGTTCATTTGAGGCACTGACAGCTATAGGACTGGAGCACAGGTTCTGGATGAAAGGCTGGAGAGGTAATACACAGAACGGGGACAAAATAGTGAAAAGCATGTTCAACTCGCAAAAGAAAAGAGAGATGGGGAAAGAAGGGCACAGGGAATATCATCTGCTGCGAAGTTCTTTTAAAATAAAAACAAAGCAGTAGGTCCATCATGTGGCTCCAGCAGCTCCTTTGAGGCCACGGTAGAGTACTGTTTCTCTGTGTCACCTTGAACATTCCACCTTCGTGAGAGTCCATAGATCAGTCCTATGAGAGAGAGACTCAATACCCCTACAGGCATGAGATGAACTGGAGTTGCAGGGAGGGGGGTGGGTTCCAAGAATTACTTTAGTTTCTATTCTTATCTTGCTATACTCCCTTTAGAAACTCTTTTATCTACAGGTATAATGAAGTGAAGTGAAGCGTTAGTTGCTCAGTCCTGTCTGACTCTGTGATCCCGAGGACTGTAGCTTATTAGGCTCCTCTGTCCATGGGATTTTCCAGACAATATTGGACTGGCTTTTTGTTGTTTGTTGGTTAATTGCTAAGTCCTGTCTGACTCCTTGAGACGCCATGGACTGTAGTGCACCAGGCTTCCCTGTCTATCACTAACTCCTGGAGCTTACTCAAACTCATGTTCATTGAGTTGGTTATGCCATCTAACCATCTCATTCTCTGCCACCCCTTCTCCCCTTGTCCTCAGTTTTTCTAAGCATCAGGGTCTTTTCCAATGAGTAGGGTCTTTGCATCATATGGCCCAAGTATTGGAGTGGAGTGGGTAGGCATTCCCTCCTCCAGAGGATCTTCACAACCCAGGGATTGAACCTGAGTCTCCTGCATTGCAGGCAGAATTTTTTTTTTACCATCTGAGCTACCAGGGAAGCCCCCAAAGGTATAATATAGGTGAAATAATACTACCTATCTCACTAGGGTGCTGTGAAGTGTCACTAACTAATGTTTATAAAGCACCAAGAGACTTTCTAATGAAAAATTCCACATACAATAATTACGAGTATTAGCATTATTATTAACTTGCAACATTCATTACCAGCTTCATTATCATTCAAGCTGTAGGTTTTTTGTTTCGTGTGTGTGTGTGTGTGCGTGTGTGCGTGCGCTAAGACACTCCTGACATTTCTTGTATCTGCTCTTTTCTTCTACAATTGGTCCTCACAAGGATTTTTAGGCACAACCAGTACATGAGTCAAGAAACCATACAATAAGACACTTGTTACAATTACACGTGGGTTTTTTCCTAATTAAATTATTTCAAAGAAATCCTCAAATCAACTACATTATAGGTAAGCATAACATAGTGGTTTTAGAACTTTTTTGGATCACAATTCCCTCTGATTATCTAATAAAAGCTATGTTACACTGCTTCCTGGAAAATTTCATACATATATCTTGCAATCAATTTCAAGGTGTTTATGGACTTTTAAATGAAGGAACTGTTTCTTTATCACCTGCTACAGGCTAGACACTGCCCTAGGCACTTAGGAAGCATCAATGAATAAAATACACAAAGATTCCTACCCTACTTGATCTTACATGGATGAGAGAAAACATAATAAAAATAAATGTAATCAATAATGAAAGTTTATTATGTTAGAAGGAGGTAGGTTTTATGCAATAAAGAAAAAATAGAGCAGGCTAAGAGGAACAGAGAGAACTTGGTAGGGATTCTCTTTACAGCTTGAAATAGAGTAGTCCAGATAGGTGTCATTGAAAAAGTGAGTTTTGAACAAAGATTTGAAGGAAGTGAATGAAGTAGGCAAGTGTATGACTGCTGGAAAAATATTCTGTGAAGAGGAAAAAGCCCAGTTTGAAAGCTCTAAATCAGGTCAATGTGCTAGAGCAAGTAAGCAAGGGGAAGGACAGCAGGAAATGATGCCCTTATTGCAATGATGGTTGTAACCAGGATGGTAGCAATAGGGAAAAAGTGGTTGAGTGGTCAGACTCTGGGTAGATTTGAAGAGTCAACAGGATTTTCTCTTAGTTTGAAGGCAGAGCATGAGAGAAGGAGTGATGAACAGATCAAAGCTGATTCTGAAGATTTTGGTCTAAACAACTGGAAAATGGAGCAAGTTTGGGGGTAATCCTACTCAAGGATCACTGTGCCACCTTTACCCTCTAACGTTAAGAACACTGCATCAAGAGCATTTCCTTTCTAAGAGAAGGAGTTTCTCTCTCTTTCTCTTTTTTTGTTCTTAATTGACATATAGTTGAGTTTTCCCAGGTGGTGCTATTGCTAAAGAACCCACTTGCCAGTGCAAGAGACAGAAGAGACATGGGTCTCCCCTGGGTCAGGGAGATCCCCTGGAGGAAGGCATGGCAACCCACTCCAGTATTCTTGCCTGGAGAATCGCATGACAGAGGAGCCTGGTGGGCTACAGTCCTCTGACACAACTGAAGTGACTTAGCACTCACACATGAAGTATAGTTGATTTATAATATTTTATTAGTTTCAGGCATACAACAGAGTGAGTCAATATTTTTATAGATTATACTCCATTTAAAGTTATTACAAAACAATGGCTCTATTTCCCTGTGCTGTACAGTATACCATTGTCACTTATCTATTTTGTACTTAGTAGTTTGTATCTCTTAATCACCTACCCCTGTTTTCCCCTTCCCCCTTCCCTCTCTCCACTGGTAACCACGAGTTTATTTTCTATATGTGTAAGTCTGTTTCTGTTTGGTTATATACACTTGCTTAGTTTTTAGATTCCACATATAAGCATTAACAGAGTATTCGTCTTTCTCTGTCTTATTTCACCAAGCATAATACTACTAGGTCTATCCATGTTGCTGCAAATGACTAAATTTTATTCACTTTTACGGATGAATAGTATTCAATCGTATATGTATGTACCACATCTTCTTTATCCATTCATTTCTTCAGTTCAGTTCAGTTGCTCAGTCATATCTGACTCTTTTCGACCCCATGGACTGCAGCACGCCAGGCTTCCCTATCCATCACCAACTCCCAGAGCTTGCTCAAACTCATGTCCATCAAGTCAGTGATGCCATCCGACCATCTCATCCTCTGTCATCCCCTTCTCCTCCTGCCTTTGATCTTTCCCAGCATTACGGTCTTTTCCAATGAGTCAGGTGGCCAAAGTATTGCAGCTTCAGCATCAGTCCTTCCAGCGAATATTCAGGATTGATTTCCTTTAGGATTGACTGGTTTGATCTCCTTGCAGTCCAAGGGACTCTCAAGAGTCTTCTCCAATACCACAGTTCAAAAGCATCAATTCATCATTTCATCTCTTGATGGACACTGAAATTGCTTCCATATCTTGGCTATTGTAAATAATGTTGCTATGGTCATTGGGTTCCATGTATCTTTCTGAATTAGTGTTTTTGTTTCCTTCAGAAATATATCCAGGAGTGAAATTTCTAGATTATATGGTAGTTCTATGTTTAGTTTTATGAGGAATCTCCATTCTGCTTTCCATAGTCTGTACCAATTTATACTCCCTAGCTGAGTAAGGAGCTAGGTAAGCTTGGGTAAGATTCTCATCCCATTAACAGATTCTGTTGCAACTTCCTGCTAAATCTGGAGAAGGCAATGGCGCCCTACTCCAGTACTCTTGCCTGGAAAATCCCATGGATGGAGGAGCCTCGTAGGAGGACCCCATGCAGTCCATGGGGTCCCTAAGAGTCGGACATGACTGAAGCAACTTAGCAGCAGCAGAAGCCTGCTAAATCCCACCCACAGGACTCAAAATGTCCATTGAGTTTGAAATTGACACAAAAGATCAGGCTAAGGAGCTGAAATGTCAGACCATGAAAATATCAACTAGTATAATGGAATCATTGAAAAGTGAGAAAGCTGAGGTCAGGGAGATGAACTTACTTATGCTGAACTTTCTCAAACCACACGGTCAGATGAAAGCACAGCTGGATCCCATGTTCCCAGAGAGATCTCTTCCCACCATAGATGTGGACTCAAGCCCTTCTTACTGACAATCCAAACTTGTGTGAACAGGCAGGCCACTTTGCTTTCTGATTAAGCCACACTGCTGGTAACAATTACTTCAAAGGTGTAGGCAGTGCTAAGGAAAAGTGCTTTCTCCTTTTAATATTTGTAGACTTGCTAGGAGCAAGGGGTTATAAACCTGGTTCTGCTGTTGGCTGGCTGGGAAATCCTAGAGAGCCTGGGTAATCCTAGAGAGACTTGGTGCCTCAAGTTCCTCTTATACAAAAGAAAAGCATTATAATCCACTCACTCAAAGGCAGGTTTGCAGGTTTATGACTCCATGAGTCAACCAACAATCTCACTTTGAAAGAGTAATGTCTTTGCTTATTTGAAGACTTACAGCAATTGAGTGCTTTTCTTCTCTCCACAAAAATAACATAACATTAGGAATACAGATCTGTACATTTTGATAATGGAATGTGAAATAGACAATAATTTTAAAATGATACTTGTGAAGAGTTCATAGCAATGCTGCTAATGTTTTTGTTATGGTGCTGACTGAAGAAATCAGAACGAGAGTCTGTTTATGATGTTATCCCACTTATAGGTGTTTTCTAACTTGCACAACAGCGAAACGTTGCTTGCCTCTGACAGGTGGAAGCATGGTGGATCATTGGTTTTTTGTTTTCTTCTTTGAGAGTTTCTCTATTTTTCATGAAAAAATAAAGCACTTTATTTTCAAGGAAAATAAATAAGCTTTGTTTTTTAAAAAGATTTATGACCCTGGCATTTTGCAAGCACCTGAAAATTTATGCAGTTAGCAAACCTAGGCCACTAGACTCTGCCAAGAATATAAATGAGCCCTGATAGGATAGAATGTATCTCATGCTTCTTTCAAATTCCGGCAGCTACTTAACAAATATTTTTGCCCTTGACTCTGGTGCTAGAAAAATCTTATCGTAAGAATATGAGGTTAGAGCTAAGAAGTGGGATCTTTTGCAAGAGTCAAGAACCATGTGATTCTCAGAAACCAGTTTGAATCCCTACGTAGTATAAGACACATGTTAGGCAATAAATAGAATCAGATTAATTGACTCACTTAAGGCCCAAAAGCGTCTGGCTTAAGCTTCCCCCTTATGCCATTTGTCAAGCCTGCCTCGGCTCTGGGCCCTTGTCCAGGCCAAGTGATACTTAACCAGTCTGTGAGCTCCTAATTGGGGATGTAAACTTGAAAAACACAAATCAGAATACCTGGACAATAGACAGCAAATACATTTGTAGTTCATGAACCACCGACTACTACTTCCCTTTCCCTAGCAAGTCTTGCTGATGAATAAAGGTTTGCACCCTTTATTCTTGGAAACAAACTTAGAGACTTAGAAACAACACGAGCAGTCACTTGAGCTTCTCTGGTGGTTCGGACAGTAAAGGATCTGCCTGCAATGCAGGAGACCTGGGTTCGACCCCTGGGTGGGGAAGATCCTCTAGAAAAGGAAATGGCAACCCACTCCAGTATTCTTGCCTAGGAAATCCCATGGACAGAGGAGCCTGGCAGGCTGCAGTCCAGGGGGTTGCAAAGAGTTGGACTCGACTTAGTGACAGACTCACTTTCCAACCAATGGGAGCTGAAGTGTAAGAAGAATCCAAATCACCATCTCTTCTTGGGTAAGGTCTTAAGAAATAAATGAAGAGTATTGGATGGATGGATGTGAATCTTGTAGTAAAATGTTTTGACAGCTCTAACTTGTAGGCCTGAAAATCTTGACTGAGGATGGAGGGAAATCCATTTCAAGATGGCTTATTCACATACTTGCCAACTTAGTGCTGGTTGTTTGAAGATAGATCTGCTTACGCATCCTTGCAACATGGCTGTTGGCTTTCCCTGAGCCTGTGATCCAGATGAGAACAAGGCAGAAGCCATAATGATTTTTATGGCCTGGCCTCAGAAATTCCACCCTATCTTTCCACAGTATCCTATTGGTTGTATAGGTCAAGCCTATTCACGAAGGGAGAGTATTACTCAGAAGTATGAGTACAGGATGTACAGAACATTGGGCGCCATCTTGGAGCTACCATACATTTGTGAAAAAGCCCATCCTTGCTCTCACAGAGCCTATAGTGTGGTTAAAGGGACTTCATATATGCCAAAAAAAAAAAAAAAGTTAATTAAGTAGAGAACAAAAACTATAACAGGCTAATAGGACTCACCAAAATATATATTCTCTGCTTCTTGTTGGATGTACTACTACAATCCATTTCCTATCCTTCTTGGATTTTGGTATGACTATGTAACTAATTATTAGCAATAAAATGTAAGAGGAGGTAATATACATCATCTCTAGGCATAGGCAGTAAAGAGCAGCTTTGTTATCTCCATGCTTTTCTCCTTTATTTGGTGGTACTAGGACATAGAACAGGGCTTCTCAAGTGGCACTAATGGTAAAGAATCTGCCTGCCATTGCAGGAAGCATAAGAGATGTGGGTTCAGTCCCTGGGTCCAGAAGATCCCCTGGAGGAGGGCATGGTAACCCACTCCAGTATTCTTGCTTGGAGAATCCCATGGACAGAGGAGCCTGGAGGGTTACAGTCCATAGAGTTGCAAAGAACCAGACATGACTGAAAAGACTTGGCACGCAAGCATGCATAGGACATAGAACAGTGGCTTAAGATAGGAGTCCAGGTTCATTCTTTTGTATGTGAATATCCAATTTTCCTAACACAATCCATTGAAGAAAGTATTCTTTCCCCATTGGATAGTCTCGCCTCCCTTGTCAAATACTAACTGACCATATATGAGTGAGTTTATTTCTGGATTCTCAATTCTGCTGCATTGGTCTATGTGTCTGTTTTTATGCAAATACAATATTGCTTTGATTATTATTAGTTTGAGATTGGGAAGTGTGATTCTTCAACTGTGTTCTTTCTCAAGATTTCTTTGGCTATACTGGGTCTTTTGTGACCTCTAAAACATACAAATTTCGGAATTGTTTGTCCTATTTCTGTAAAACTTTCCATTAGAATTTTGATACATATTGCTTTGAATCTATAGATGGCTTTGGGTAGGATGAACACTTTAACTATAAAATTCTTCCAATTCATGAACATGGATATCTTTCCATTTATCTGCATCTTCATCAGTTTCTTTAATCAATGTCTTATAGTTAAACTATGCAGGCCTTTAATTTCCCTGGACAAATTTATTCCTGGTTATTTTATTCTATATGCTATTGTGAATGACTGTTTTCTTTATTTCTCTTTTGGATAGCTCATTGTTAGTACATAGAAATACAACTCCATTTCTTTAGGGTCAGTTATTGGAACTATATTAGTTTCCTTTGGTAGTGTCATGTTTATCTGTCTCTCTTTTTAACATAAAATTCACAGTCACACGCTTGGGATTATATACTAAATTGAATGCAATCTTAGAATCTTTCTTGACTGTAAATTTTCCAAGGAAAGGCTTGTGCCCTTCTCTGTTCATCATCTATATTAGATCAAATGTCAACTTTCAGATGCCTTTATAGACTATTTGGTCTAAACGAGTGCTCTCCTCACTGCTACTGGTTACTTAAAAAAATATTATTCTGTTGAATTTTCTTTATAACACTCATTACTGGATGATTATTTTTATTTGCTTATTTACTTGTTTATCATCTGCCTTTTCCCAATGGAGCAGCAGCTTCTTGAGATCAGGAGTCTTGTGTTTCTTGTCCCCAGTATCTCAAACAGTGTCTGACACACAGCTGGTACTCAGCAAATGTTTATCAGGTAAATCAATGAATCTTCACATTTCCCACTATGTCTAATGACTGGTCTTCGAGGGATCAATAACTATTTTCTAAATGAATGAAATGTCTAACTCCCACAATACATGTTGATATGGCTAAAGTACAGTTTTATTTGTAAAATTCTGATTTATAAAAATCTTTTTTTCAGGACAACATTGATATTACAAATCAAAATAACAAATAAGGAATGTTTCTTCCCTGTCAGGCAGCTGACTTAGCTTTCTAATTATGTTTTCTCCCTATTAACACTGGAAAAAGTCAGTGTTCTCTCAGCACACATCATCTGGTTACATGATGGAGAAGAGTGGAAACAGAGGGAATCGTCTCAGGTGCTGAGGGGATCTGGCTCATGCTTAATTAACAAAGCAGCCACTGAGATGTGCCTGGGTGGTTAGATAATATAAAGACTGGCATAGGATGAATCAAGAAAGAAGGAAGAGAGAGCTGGCCAGCAAAGCCAACTACCTAAATTTGAGTTCCATGTGGAAGAATCATTAAGAAAGAAATGAGAATCTGAGAAACAAACAGCAATCCTTTTCCTGCACTAAAGAGGTGATGGAAATTTTGGCTTTTTTCCTAGGTTGTTTGGTAAAAATTATCAACGGCTGACATTTAAGAGAAATGAAATCTGATGAGGCAGAGTAAATGCAGTGTGAATGATTTGCTTTTCCCCATAACTGAGTGGATAAACACGATTATTTACCTAATAAAGATTTCTTTGATGTTCCCAAAACAATCCTATTAGTTTAATAAATGGTTGAAAAATTATGATTTATACAAGCTTGGTTAATAAATATACTGTGCAATCTCTGCCCATTTATCATTGATTTCCATATGTTTGTACAGACAGCTGAGTTCTTTATTTTCCTCTGAATGCTGCATTTGCAGAAAAATCAGGATTGAATTTAAAACATGAAATAATCATTATAAACCTTCTAGGTAAATAGTACTAACTCATTACTCACATGCTGAAGAATCGGGGGCAGCATCCAGTAATGAGAATTTTCCTGCTTTCTCTGTTTCGTGGAAGTGAAGACTGTCCCACAGTATACCTACCATCAACCTCTGGTGGTTCAGATGGTGAAGAATCCACCTGCAGTGCACGAGACCTGGGTTCAATCCCTGGGTTGGGAAGATTCCCTGGAAAAGGGAACAGCTACTCACTCCAATATTCTTGCCTAGAGAATTCCATGGACAGAGGAGCCTGACAGGGGTCCATGGGGCTGCACACGACTAAGTGACTTTCACTTTTCATACCATCACCCCAAACACAGTGCCAGAGTTGAGGCAGAAAATGCCAGAGTTCAGGAGAAAGAATCTTTACTTCATGATCATTTCTTGGCAAAAGTAATTACCAAGGCATCAGAGATGAGCTCCCTAAAGGGATACAGAATAAAAATATTCCCTAAAGAATAAAAATCTCTGATCTCAAATACAAAAAGCAGTTCTGAGTCATTTTATAAGTTGTGCTCTTGACTTAGTTGTGTCCTTCTAAAATTAATGTTAAAATCCTAACCCTCAATGTGACAGTATTAGGAGATGGGGGCCTTTGAGAGGTAGTTGTTTATGAGGTCATAAAGTGGGACCCTCATGATGGAATTAGTACCTTTATAAGAACAGACACTGAACAATTCTCTCTCCCTGCCAAGTGAGAATGCAAAGAGCGGGCGGCCATCTGTAAGTCAGTAAGAGAGCCCTCATCAGAAACTGAATCCTGCTGGCTTTGATCTTGGACTTCGCAGTCTCCCAGGCTCCCAGTTAGAAAATAAATTTCTGCTGATTAAACCACCTATTCTATGTTATACCGATCCAGGTTGCCACAGTGTATTCATGTATCTCATAAGCTTGCTCTAGGTCAGATTTCTAAAATAAAGAATTGTGTTCTAGTAGAACCCTTTAATACCTTTACATGGCAGGAAGGTAGTGATCCAGTTTCAGCAGAAGTTTGCAAGCAGACGCTGAAGGAGTATCTGTGAGAAATGCTTTGAAAGAATGAATAGAGCAGATGGAAGACTGACTTGTCAATCAAGTGGATGCTAGTAAATATTGAGAACATGCAATAAAAATAATTAATTGAACTGTTAGTTCACTCATTCGTGTCCGATTCTTTGTGACCCTATGGACTATAGTCGGCCAGGCTCCTCTGTCCATGGCATTCTCCAGGCAAGAAGACTTGAGTGGGTTGCCATTCCCTTCTCCAAATTAAATGAAATTAACTCACAAATTAGGTGAAAGCATCTGGACATTTACTGGGAAGGTGAGGGAAGAGGGCATGAACTGTAATTGGGAAGCAATCTCCTCCACATGCTCAGAAGGTAGGGAAAATATTCTTACTGGAATGACAGATTAATATTTCAGGAGTTTTTGAATGATAGGTGGGACTGAGCTGTCACTGCTCCAACCACAGCCACCTAGGTCTTATCATGGCAATGTAAAAAGCAGAGACGTCACTTTGCTGACACAGGTACATACAGCCAAAGCTATGGTTTTTTGCAGTAGTCATGTGCGAATGTGCGAGTTGGACCATAAAGAAGACTGAGTGCTGTTGAATTGATGCTTTTGAAGTGTAGTGTTGGAGAAGACTCTTGAGAGTCCCTTGGACTGCACGGAGATCAAATCAGTCAGTCCTAAAGGAAATCAACCCTGAATATTCATTGGAAGGACTGATGCTGAAGCTGAAGCTCCAGTACTTTGGCCACGTGATGCGAAGAGCCGACTCATGAAAAAAGACCCTAATGCTGGGAAAGATTGAAGGCAGGAAGAGAAGGGAATGATAGAGGATGAGATGGTTAGATGGCATCACCAACTCAACAAACATGAGTCTGAGCAAGCTCTGGGAGATAGTGAAGGACAGGGAAGCCTGGTATGCTGCAATCTGTGGGATTGCAAAGATCAGTCGGACACAACTGAGTGACTAAACAACAATGCTTATTTTGCTCTTTTTTTTCTATTGAGTTGTTTGTATATTTATTATTGATTTCTAGCCACTTTTACATATTCTAATACTAATCTTGACTGATAGAGAAGAAGCAGAAATTTTGTATGATCTGACCTAATAATAAGCTTTGACAACCATTAAGTATGATATTTGGTAAAAGTCCTCCATCAGGAAAGAATATATCTTTCTATCTCTAGTCATCTAGAGTACATTTAAATGTGTGTTGAATTTTACCAATTGCTTTTACCACGCATTTACCAAGATGTATTTTAGTCTTAGATTTTTTAATGGAATGAGTAGTGAATTACATTTTTAAAAAATATTAAGCCATTCTTTAATGTCTCAGATAAATCAAATAGTTGAATACATTGATGGATTTTTTTTTTAGTACTTTGTTGGAAATTTCAGGATCTATGTCCTTAAGTAAGACTAGCCTGTAATATTCTATTATTACATTGTCATTTAAGTGAGCTTAGTTTTCAAATGAGTTTTTGGATTTTCCTTTTTTTCTTATCCTGTAGAAGTGTTCACAGGATCTGAATCTTCGATCATGAGATGTGTTTTAGAACTTTCCTGTTAAATATTTTTGTGTAAAGTGTAAAGTTTAGAGAAAGTATATATTTAACTCCCAGTTCAATTTCTTTATTGGTTACAAATCCTTCCAGAGTTTCCATCTTTTCTTAAGTCAGGTTTGGTATTCAGATTTTTCTAAGATATTGTCTACTTTGAATGTGTTTGTTTTTTTTTTTTTAGCCTAAAGTTATTAATTCAACATCCTTGTTTTTATTATCTCTACATCTACCCTTTTCATTTTTAATACTGGATATGTGTGTCATTTCTTCTTTTTCTTTTCAGAAATTAATTTTGTTTAGTTTCTTGGAAAACCAGTTTGGGGCCTTATTGATATTCCCTCTCATATCTTTGTTTATTATTTACTAATTTCTTCTGTTTATCATTTCTTTAAATTTACTTTGGGTTTTCTTAAGTTGAATGTGTAGCATGTCATTTCAGTCATTCCTTTTTTTTAAGCCACCTTACTAAGCCATGCTGTGTGGGGCCACCTAATACAGATGGGTCATGGTGGAGAGGTCTGACAAAATGTGGTCCACTGGAGAAGGGAATGGCAAACCACTTCAGTATTCTTGTCTTGAGAACCCCATGAACAGTATGAAAAGGCAAAAAGATAGGACACTGAAAGACAAACTCCCCAGGTCAGTAGGTGCCCAATATGTTACTGGAGAACAGTGGAGAAATAACTCCAGAAAGAATGAAGAGACGGAGGCAAAGCAAAAACACCCAGTTGTGGATGTGACTGGTGATAAAAGCAAGGTCCGATGCTGTAAAGAGCAATATCACATAGGCACCTGGAATGTTAGGTCCATGAATCAAGGCAAATTGGAAGTGGTCAAACAGGAGATGGCAAGAGTGAACGTCGACAGTCTAGGAATTAGCAAACTAAAATGGACTAGGATGGGTAAATTTAACTCAGATGACCATTATATCTACTACTGTGGGCAAAAATCCCTTAGAAGAAATGGAGCAGCCATCATGGTCAACAAAAGAGTCCGAAATGCAGTAACTGGATGCAATCTCAAAAATGATAGAATGATCTCTTTTTGTTTCCAAGGCAAATCATTCAATATCACGGTAATCCAAGTCTATGCCCCAACCAGTGACACTGAAGAAGCTAAAGTTGAACAGTCCTATGAAGACCTACTAGACTTTTTAGAACTAACACCCAAAAAAGATGTCCTTTTCATTATAGGGGACTGGAATCCAAAAGTAGGACGTCAAGAAACACCTGGAGTAACAGGCAAATTTGGCCTCGGAGTACAGAATGAAGCAGGGCAAAGGCTAATAGAGTTTTGCCAAGAGAACACACTGGTCATAGCAAACACCCTCTTCCAACAAAAAGAGAAGACTCTACACATGGACATCACCAGATGGCCAACACCAAAATCAGATTGATTATATTCTTTGCAGCCAAAGATGGAGAAGCTCTATACAGTCAGCAAAAACAAGACCAGGAGCTGACTGTGGCTCAGATCATGAACTCTTTATTGCCAAATTCAGACTTAAATTGAAGAAAGTAGGGAAAACTGCTAGACCATTCAGGTATGACCTAGATCAAATCCCTTATGATTATACAGTGGAAGTGAGAAATAGATTTAAGGGACTAGATCTGATAGAGTGCCTGATGAAGTATGGATGGAGGTTTGTGACATTGTACAGGAGACAGGAATCGAGACCATCCCCAAGAAAAAGAAATGCAAAAAGGCAAAATGGCTATCTGAGGAGGCCTTACAAATAGCTGTGAAAAAATAGAAGTGAAAAGCAAAGGAGAAAAGGAAAGATATGCCTATTTGAATGCAGAGTTCCAAAGAATAGCAAGTAGTGATAAGAAAGCCTTCCTCAGCAATCAATGCAAAGAAATAGAGGAAAACAATAGAATGGGAAAGACTAGAGATCTCTTCAAGAAAATTAGAGATACCAAGGGAACAGTTCATGCAAAGATGGGCTCAATAAAGGATAGAAATGGTACGGACCTAACAGAAGCACAAGATATTAAGAAGAGGTGGCAGTAATACTCAGAAGAACTGTACAAAAAAGATCTTCACGACCCAGATAATCACAATGGTGTGATCACTCACCTATAGCCAGGTATCCTGGAATGTGAAGTCAAGTGGGCCTTAGGAAGCATCACTACGAACAAAGCTAGTGGAGGTGATGGAATTCCAGTTGAGCTATTTCAAATCCTGAAAGATGATGCTGTGAAAGTGCTGCCCTCAACATGCCAACAAATTTGGAAAACTCACCAGTGGCCACTGGACTGGAAAATGTCAGTTTTCATTCCAATCCCAAAGAAAAGCAATGTCAAAGAATGCTCAAACTACTGCACAATTGCACTCATCTCACACACTAGTAAAGTAATGCTCAAAATTCTCCAAGGCAGGCTTCAGCAATACATGAACCGTGAACTTCCTGATGTTCAAGCTGGTTTTAGAAAAGGCAGAGGAACCAGAGATCAAATTGCCAACATCCGCTGGATCATGGAAAAAGCAAGAGAGTTCCAGAAAAACATCTATTTCTGCTTTATTGACTATGCCAAAGCCTTTGACTGTGTGGATCACAATCAACTGTGGAAAATTCTTCAAGAGATGGGAATACCAGACCACCTGACCTGCCTCTTGATAAACCTATATGCAGGTCAGGCAGCAACAGTTAGAACTGGACATGGAACAACAGACTGGTTCCAAATAGGAAAAGGAGTCCATCAAGGCTGTATATTATCACCCAGCTTATTTAACTTATATGCAGTGTACTTCATGAGAAACGCTGGGCTGGATGAAGAACAGGCTGGAATCAAGATTGCCAGGAGAAATATCAGTAACCTCAGATATGCAGATGACACCACCCTTATGGCAGAAAGTGAAGAAGACCTAAAGAGCCTCTTGATGAAAGTGAAAGAGGAGAGTGAAAAAGCTGGCGTAAAACTCAACATTCAAAAAACTAAGAGCATGGCATCCAGTCCCATCACTTTATGGCAAATAGATGGGGAAAAAAATGGAAACAGTGACAGATTTTATTTTCTTGGGCTCCAAAATCACTGTAGACGGTGACTGCAGCCATAAAATTAAAAGACCCTCCCCCTTGGAAGAAAAGCTATGACAAACCTAGTTGCTGCTGCTGCTGCTGCCAAGTCGCTTCAGTCGTGTCCGACCTGTGAGACCCCATAGACGGTAGCCCACCAGGCTCTGCCATCCCCAGGATTCTCCAGGGAAAAACACTGGAGTGGGTTGTCATTTCCTTCTCCAATGCATAAAAGTGAAAAGTGAAAGTGAAGTCGCTCAATCGTGTTCGACTCTTCGCAACCCCATGGACTGCAGCCTACCAGGCTCCTCCGTCCATGGGATTTTCCAGGCAAGAGAACTGGAGTGGGGTGCCATTGCCTTCTCCAATGACAAACCTAGACAGCATATTAAAAAGTAGAGACATTATTTTGCCAGCAAAGCTCCATATACTCAAATGTACGGTTTTTGCAGTAATCATATACAGATGGGAGAGTTGGATCATGAAGACGCAGCACCAAAAAATTGATGCTTTTGAACTGTGGTGTTGGATAAGACTTTTGAGAGTCCCTTGGATTGCAAGGAGATCAAACCAGTCAATCTTAAAGGAAATCAACCCTGAATATTCATTGGAAGAACTAATGCTAAAGCTCCAATACTTTGGCCACCTGATGCAAAGAGCCGACTCATTGGAAAAGACCCTGATTCTGGGAAAGATTGAAGGCAGGAGAAGGGGACGATAGAGGATGAGGTGGTTGGATGGCATCACAGACTCAATGGACATGAGTTTGAGCAGACTCTGGGAAATGGTAAAGGACAGGGAAGCCTGGAGTGCTGTAGTCCATGGGGCGTGCAAAGAGTTGGACACAACTAAGTGACTGAACAACAAAACTGGTCATTCATACATCATTTTATCAATTGTCTTTTCCCAGTTTTGGTCTCCTTATTATTGCGTTGTAAAAGTTATTTGCATAGTCTAGATACAAAGCCATTTATTGTATATATTGATTGATAATATATTTATATTCTGTATCACTATATTTAAAATTATATATATGTTCATTTTCATGAAACTACCACAAAGTGAGGCTAAAGTGAATTCAGCTTCACCATGGAGACCCATCCAGTTCTATATGGTAAAGATAGATTTTTGTTTTAAAGTGTGAACTCAAGCCAGACTGCCTCTGCTCAAACCCTACCTCTGCCACTTCCTGGCTTCATGAGCCTGAGTTGCTGCCTAACTCTTCTTTGCCGTAGTGTCCTCATCTGGGAAATGGGGAAACAGTGTAGCACCTACTGCCAGAGTTGTCAAAGGATCAAGCACTTTCAGCAGTCCCTAGGACACACTACCTGTTACATATTGCACTCAGATTGTTTTCTGTTGTTACTTTGGCTTCCATACTCTCTTTCACACAACCAGCTGCACGCCTGCGTGAGTGCTCATTTGCTTCAGTCATATCCGATTCTTTGAGACCCCATGGGCTGTAGCCTGACAGGTCCTTTGTCCATGAGATTCTCCAGGCAAGCATACTGGAGTGGATTGCCTTGCCCTCTTCCTGGGACATAACCAGCTACACCTAATCAAAGTAGAGTGTCCTGAACTGTGCAAATATTTTTGACACAAAGATTGATATAGCTGATATTAGCTCTGACCTCGGACCCAATAAATGAAGTAATATCAGCTACAGCTGAGTTAGTTGCTTGCTAAATGCATTGGAAACTCATAAAGAATGCAAAGAAGCAAAGAGAGTAACTAGTAAGCCACTAACTTTTTCATTTGTCCTAGTGAAAATTATTAGATTATAGAGTTGTTTAGCAATAATGAGGTAATAGCTTGGGGTTGTGGACACCTCAGTTGATTCATAGTGAGAGAGGGCAATATGGTCAAAGTTAATGAGAATTCTCTAAGTTTAACTGGCCGTCCAAGACACTTAGCTGAGATGTTCCTAATTATTTCATTGCAGAAGGTTTCTGGGGGACATTGGCACTTAAGGACAGCTGAGGCCCCATGCTGCAAGTTTCCAGGGTGGAATCTGCCACAGCAAAACAGCAGAGGACTGTTAGGAAGTCCCAGTGGTCTTTGCTTGAGTACCAAAATTCAGTGCCCACTGGTTACCACTCTGGGTTCATAACCCTGGTACAGGGGTAGGTTCAGAGCTCTGGGAGGTTCTCCCAGAGCTTTCAAAGGTGGTCTAGGATAACCCACTCCAGTACTCTTGCCTGGAAAATCCCATGGACGGAGGGGCCTGGTAGGCTGCAGTCCATGGGGTCGCTAGGAGTTGGACACAACTGAGTGACTTCACTTTATTTTTTCACTTTCATGCATTGGAGAAGGAAATGGCAACCCACTCCAGTGTTCTTGCCTGGAGAATCCCAGGGACGGGGGAGCCTGGTGGGCTGCCGTCTGTGGGGTCGCACAGAGTCGGACACGACTGAAGCAACTTAGCAGCAGCAGCAGTAGGATAAAGGAGAGCTTCCAGATGACCCAATAACCCCTGTTAGGTAAACATGAGGGCTGAGGGGGAGAGGTGGGTCATTTCTGTACTCTATGCCTCCCAGCAAATCTAAGCTACTTTAGCTGTGAGGATCCATTCTCAAGGTCCCAAAAGTACTATTAAGAAGAAATATAAAAAGAGGTGTCTCAAAGCTGTAAAGAAGTTGGTGCAGACACTTCAGCCCCCAAAGAACTTGCTGGCCTCAGGATGTGCTTATAGGGAACATCAAAAATGGTAGACCAAAGTTGCACATATGAGTGCCTACAGAGCCAAGTAGGTAATATAGAGTAAGGAGAGATTAGATCAGTGGGAAATTGGAAAAAATGTCTGTTTCAAGGGGCTGCAGTTGATCAACTCCAGAAGACTTGTACACACAGAGACCCAAAGCTAATCTACTTCTTCAAGAGAATCCAGCAGTCAAGTTGTTCCTTGAAATCTTTCCATTTGTAAATGTTGGTAATTAATTAAAAAAAAAAAAAAACGAACCCCAAACTCATCACTACTGGTTGCCTTTGGCTTGTGGCTGCCAATTTCCACTTGTTTTAAAACATGGATCTGTAACCCTTTTGTAATCCATCAGGGCACAACAGTCTGGGGCAAGGCCACAGTGCCTGTGACCAGTGGGCAGTTACTACAGCAATAAGCTGAAGGAAACTGACAAACGTAGTTAATGTGATATATGTATTGTTAAGGTTGCAGACAGTCAATATAAAACACCCCTTTCTCTACAGAGTTTGGATACACTTGAAATGTAAGATACAGGAGACAGATAAAATGATGAAAAAAAACCAACTTTCTTAACGATAAATAATGTGATAGAGCTCCGTGGCTAGACATGCTCCTCATATCTCCAAGAGTTTGATTTACCCCGAATGAATGACACAAACAGACAGCTATGGACTGCTCCAGTGGGGCAAAGCCCACCCTGCTGAGTTTACCCACAGAGCACACCCTCTCACAACAGAAGATAAGGGAGAAAAGCTCATCTCTGTGGCTTAAATAAGCTCAGATTCTTCTCCCAAACTCACCTATCAGAAGAGGAGTGACTCACAGGATGAGGAAAAACAGATGTTCCCATTTTAAAGCAAAGAAAAGTGCTCCCCCAACATAGATCTGGGGGAAAACAGATATTTCAAGTTGGAATGGATTGGGGAAAGCTTCAAAATACAAGTAGAACGTGAGCTGCCTCCAAAAGAATCAGTAGATTTTTCTTAAATTGTGTTCAGTTCAGTTCAGTTGCTCAGCCATGTCCGACTCTTTGCGACCCCATGGAGTGTAGCACACCAGGTCTCCCTGTCCATCACCAACTCCCGGAGTTTACTCAAACTCATGTCCATTGAGTTGGTGATGCCGTCCAATCATCTCATCCTCTGTCGTCCCCTTCTCCTCCCACCTTCAATCTTTCCCAGCATCAGGGTCTTTTCAAATGAGT
>NW_011494846.1:5839036-5850713 GCF_000754665.1 Bison bison bison
TCAGGTGGCCAAAGTATTAGAGTTTCAGCTTCAGCATCAGTCCTTCCAGTGAATACTCAGGACTGATTTCCTTTAGGATGGACTGGATAAATTGTGTTAAAATACACATAACATGAAATTTAGCATTTTTAAGCATACAGCTCAGAGGCATTGAGTACGTTCACATTGTTGTGCTACCATCACCATCATCCATCTCCAGAACTGTTTTCTTCTTGCAAAACTGAAACTCCGTACCTGAAACTCATACTGTTGAACAATGACTCCCGTGTCTCCCCTCCCCCAGTCCCTGGCAACCACAATTCCCTGTTCTGTCTCCACGAAGTAGAGTACTCTGGGTACCTCATGGAGGTGGAATTACACAGAGTTTGTCCTCTTGTGACTGGTTCATTTCATTTAGCATAATGTCCTCAAGGTGCATCAGTGTTGTCACACGTGTCAGAGTGTCTGTCTCCTCTTCTCAAAGGTGAATAGTATTCCCATGTGTGTATACCCCATGTTTTGTTTATCCGCTTATCTATGGAAGGACACGTGGGTTGCTTCCACCTTTTGGCTATTATAAATAGAGCTGCTTATGAATATGAATGCACAAGTTTCTCTTGACGTACCTGCTTTCAGTTCTTTAGGGTGTATACTCAGAAATAGAATTTCTAGATCATGTGATAATTTTATTTTCAATTTTTGAGGAACTGCCATACTATTTTCCATAACAGCCGCACCATTTTAATCTCATCAACAGCACACAAGGGTTCCAGTTCTTCCACATCCTTACCAATACTTGTTACTTTCGGGGGTTTTGTGTGTGTGTGTGTTTGTTTTTTTGTTTTTAATAGTAGCCATTTTAATGGATTTGAGGTAGAGGAATTGATAGTTTCTTAACATGAATGTATAAGGCATTTTAAGGAGAAAAAGGAATATGTATAAAGATGCAGAAGTCAGGATCCAAAGGACTATGAAGGGAATAATTTAGCTGGGTCTTTATAGAAAACACTGGAAAGATTGTGAAGAGGTTTGGATGCCAAGCTAAAGCATTTCAAAATTGTTCTATAATCAATGACAGCTCCTGGTATTTTAAAGGAAAATGACAATATGAGAACAATATTAAAGAAAAATTGGAGAACACCATTTCAAAATCTTCACTAGCTCAGGAGGGGGTGGGGCAGGGCAGTAGCAATGGAGATGTGGAAGAAGGGAAAGAAAAAACTGAAAAGGAACTTTGTAGAAAGAATTGTCAGGTCATATTCATTGGTTAACTATGAGAAATAAGAGAGAAAGAGGAGTGCAAAAAAATAATTACGTTATTTCTCCTCCCCTCTGCACACATTATTTCCTACTTGTTCATTATGATTTTTCCTAAATTCTCTTAGAAAGAAAAAAATCCCTCTTATTTCTATGTCCCTATAATTTTATTAATTTATTACAATTAAATTTCTGTGTACATGTCTCCTACAGAAGAGCCTCTTCAAGCTTTTAGATTGCAAGTACCTTGTCTCCTGTCAAGGCGGCAGGCTAAGGGTGGCAGAATACTGAGAGAGAAGTAGCAAAATTCTCAGTTAAATATGCAGCCACCATACCAGTCTTCCACTGTCAAACCTCTGAATCTGCTCCAGGTAGGAGAATGAACCTTGTGTGGTCAAGACATCGGTTTTGGGTCACATAATCACACTCTTTTTGGTACAAATCTCACTCTCACTCATGTAGCCTGATTATTCTTTATTATTAGAAGAATAAAGCCTCCTAATTCACCTTATAAAATAGAGACTTTTTGGATGTTGTGTATTTTTTGATGTAGAAAAAGTCAGGGAGTCAGCAAGGGCCAGCCATATGCTCCGACTCTGTGTGTGTGTGTGTGTGTGTGTGTGTGTGTGTGTGTGTGCGCGCGCGCGCGAGCGTGCTCAGTCTCTGACTCTAGACTAGCAAATTGACTGATTGCTTTCTTCAGTCGTTTGGGAAAAAAGCTTCAAATTTAGAAGATTTAACTGAAGTGGGTAGTAATGAAAATGCTGTTTCCTGAGGATTTGAAACATTCTAAACATTCTGTTATCAGCTCTCAGAGAGTCTACAGAGTGGACCAGAAGGTAAGTTGATACTTGTGCCCTTCTCCCATAACCTTCAAGTTCCTTTCTTGAGATGTCTAAGTTTATAACTGTTAACATGTTTCACTAAACCTAAAAAGGATAATTCAGAACTGCTTTTTATTATTTATCCAATAACTACATCCCAAAGCCTATCTATTCTTTTTCCTTCCACCCTAGAACACAGGTTTCCTGAGGTAAACATGCCCATAATATTGAAAACAACTAGGAGCTTTAACGTGAGCACAGACACAAAGACTTTAGTAATTATGCCAGAAGTGGGAATTGGGTAAGAAAGGTGATTCTGTAGTGGGAACCACCAGCATTTATTCTCAACCAGTCACATTAGAGATGTAAGACTGTTTAAAAAAAAAAAAAGGCATCCAAGGCAAACAATAAAGCAAGCAGTACAACCAATTTCAAAAGACACGAATGGAATCACAGGTGAAAATTAAAACTTACATCATTTTAGTTGATCACATTCAGTGGTCTAAGAATTGTTATAATGAGCTCGGCACTGCAGTCATCTGAAGTTAATGGTTCACGTGGATGGTTTTATGCTATAAATAAAACACTGAGACTTTTCACAGAAATGCCCTGTTGAAGATATTAAAGTGTGTGTGTCCTCTTTCCCTCATCCCTTGCTCCCTGCTGTGTGAGTCCAGGAGCTTCGATAAAATGCCCATGCTGAAGTTTTCAGATCCATTTAATGAGGCATCCTGACTCAACTTGGCAAGGCTTTTTTTTCCCCTTGCTTCTATTCCACCTCAAACTGTTTTGATTCATTTGTGAGAAATTTACTTTTGCCAATTGAAAAACCCTTTTGTGGCTGCCAGTCACTAATCTCCCCTCTGACACATTCATTCAACCAGACTAAATCCAATATTGACATTTGTATCTGGGGAAAAGAGGTTAAGCACTGGGAGGAAAAGCAACTCCTGTGCCCTGCCAAACACTGTGCGGCATCTAAATGAGCTACGATGGGTTCAATTCATGGGGGAACCCCCGAGAACGGAGGGGGGCTTTGATCACATCCAGGGGCCGTCATTTGCTACCTAGGCAGCCAAATGGAAGTTGTTTGATGCTATCTATAGGTATCTGCAGCAGCCTAATTTAAATTCTGCCTCGCTCTACCAGAAATCATTTTCTAATACCATCATCTCAAGGGAGTATCTTGAACGTTTTTACTAGACTTTGCTTTCTCTGACATTAAAAAAATCCACCACTGTAGTCCCTTGAACATTCTGCCCACTTCTAGAACATGCCCTTTCTTAGACTCTTGCCTTAAGGTAACAGGGAGGCAATAGTGGTTTTTCCTACCAAAGAAAGCTGTGTGGAGTGGTCTGTCTGGTTAGGACCCTCTCATACGTCCTCACCCCCACCCAGCGCATGTAACTCTGTCTTCACGGCAGTGACACACAGGGGCAGCTGCTTGTATGGGCATTACTAGAAAAGGATTTGTCTTTTAGTAAGAGATAAACAGTACCGATTGGATTGAAATATACGAAAATAAACATACGCCATGTAAATCAAAAGTACAAGTGCACACATGTATACCTGTGGTGGGGAAAAAAAAAATTTAAAAAGCAAAAACAAACAAACAAACAAAAAAAAGAACTTCTAAGGGGCTCAAGATATCTCTAGAAACAAATGCTTAATGGAGAGCCAAGATACATAAAAAATAAGTAAAGATTATAATTGAGAATTTAACAACAACAAAAAAAAAGTACAAGTGCAAATTTGAAAGTGACTGAGAAGTCCAATGAAAACAGAGGTAAGAAAAATCGAAGTGCAATTTGCAGGCAAGGGGATACCAGTCGGTGTTATTTAATCCAATGTCTCTAATATCTCCTCTCATCATTTACCCTGCCTCATCACTGAGGCATTACTTGCCTTTTTTCATGTTTCTTACCAAATTAAACAGAAAGAAAAATATTATACAGAGAGGGTACAATCCTTACAGCCTTGTAGTGTTTACTGAGTGGCAGTTTTTTTTTTTTCCTTCTTAAGAATATGCTGTGCTCAGTCACGTCTGACTCTTTGTGACCTATGGACTGTAGCCTGCCAGGCTCCTCTGTCCCTGGGATTCTCCAGGCAAGAATACTGGAGTGGGTTGCCACACCCTCCTCCAGGGGATTTTCCCGACCCAGGAATCGAACCTGTATCTTCAGCGTCTCCCAAATTGCAGACAGGTTCTTTACCCACTAAGCCACTTAGAAAGCCCTTTCTTAAGAATCAGTTCAGTTCAGTTCAGTCGCTCAGTCGTGTCCGACTCTTTGCGACCCCATGAATCGCAGCATGCCAGGCCTCCCTGTCCACCAACTCCCGGAGTTCACTCAGACTCACGTCCTTCGAGTCAGTGATACCATCCAGCCATCTCATCCTCTGTCGTCCCCTTCTCCTCCTGCCCCCAATCCCTCCCAGCATCAGAGTCTTTTCCAATGAGTCAACACTTTGCATGAGGTGGCCAAAGTACTGGAGTTTCAGCTTCAGCATCATTCCTTCCAAAGAAATCCCAGGGCTGATCTCCTTCAGAATGGACTGGTTGGATCTCCTTGCAGTCCAAGGGACTCTCAAGAGTCTTCTCCAACACCACAGTTCAAAAGCATCAGTTCTTCAGTGCTCAGCTTTCTTCACAGTCCAACTCTTATATTCTCTGGTAAATAATATCAGAGAACAGTTACACGGAACCACCATAGACTCTGTGCCATCTTAATATTGCATTGCTACATTCCTTTGCTTTAGGAATGTGCTATGTTTGTCTGAGTGGCTGATGGGGTGCAAGTTTGTCCACAGAATTCTAATACAATACCCTTTTATGTCTTTCTGCAGTTATTGACATATCTAAATTCTTACTATTTTAAAAATGCCACACTTTAAACTGTCGGAACAGGTAACATACATCTTTTAAACCGTTTCTATATGACAATTTACATTTCATCTCTAATTACTTCTCAAAAGAAGGTCAGCAGTAGTGAATTCCCCTCTTTATTTCTAAACCAAGAGTATTTAATCTTTGTTCCCCAACAGTTTATGATGGTAGACTACCTTGCACCTCTCACACTGCACGCTGGTTTCGTTACCTATTAACAGTCACATCAGCATCGCTTTGCTCCTCGAATTCAAGCCAGACGTGCCAACTCCCTAGTTCCCAGCCTGCTAGATTCTCTTTCTTACCCACCTTTCAGTTGTGCTGATTGTCAAGCTCCATTAAGTAAGTTATTATTATGTAAATGTTATAGTGTGCCAGATCAGCTATTCATCACAATTGCCAACAACTCCATAGATCAGTCAGAAAAATGGTGACATATAGAAAATTAATTGTGTTTTCCACAGAATAAAACTGAAACTTCAACATGTAGAAAGAAAATTCAGTCTATACTCTATTTCCCTGAGAGAGTACTATTGGTCTGGGAGTACAGATCAGAGGGAGAGATCATTATAGACTCTTAGAGTTGGAGGGACTAGTGAATATCTTCTAATATACAGTTTCCTACTGGGCCACCTAATGTAGTTTAGCAGACAAATTCACTGTCAAAGTATAATTGTCGGAAAGTTAAAACCATGGCCCTCATACAAATGCAAAATGGATCGGTGTTAAAAATGTATCCAGCTAATTGAGTTTAACCATTAAAATGGTAAAACTGATCAAAATGAAAATAATAAGAAGAGATATATTACTAGGAAAAAAGTTTAAGTAAGTTTGCTGAAATAGAGGGAGAAACTGGCTAATGGTCTATAGAGTTATAAATAGTTACTCACTTGCGCCAGGTTTTAGCTGTTTTCCTTGCTGCATGTGGAGTCTTTAGTTGCAGGATTTGAACTCCTAGTTGGGGCAGGTGGGATCTAGTTCCCTGACCAGGGATCAGACCTCAGCCCCCTGCATTGGGAGTGCAGAGTCTTAGCCCCTGGACCACCAGGGAAGTCACCCACGGAGTTATAAAATCAAAACCTTTGGAATTATCCTTTCCACTGGGCAACAGTTAACTTGCATCTCTCCCTGAATAGCTTTACAAGCTTTCATGTGCTGCCCAGTGTCTGAACCTTTCATTAACAATAACAGCAAAGTCAAACATAGATATACACCTTAGATAAAGTAATGTTGGGGTGAACCTGTTTTTTAAAGCCTCAGTTTTAACATTAAAAGAACATGTCTCCTTTTTGCTTTATTTCCAAACATTAAATAACAAAAATAATAAATTTCTAGTTTATTCAGCTGAATAGTGTTCTGCCCCACCAAAGACTGTGGTTTAGTCACTCAGTCGTATCCAACTCTTTAGCACCCCATAGACTGTAACCCAGCAGGCTCCTCTGCCCATAGGATTTCCCAGGGAAGAATACTAGAGTGGGTTGCCATTTCCTTCTCCGGGAGCTCTTCCCGGACCAGGGATTAAACCTGTGTCTCCTGCGTTGGCAGGCAGATTCTGTACCACTGAGCCACCAGAGAAACCCCCACAAAAGATGCACATGCCCTATTCCCAAGAACCTGTAAATATGTTCATCTTACAGGGCAAAAGGGGCCTGGCAGTGTGATTAAGTTAAGGACTTTGAGATGGAAGATAATTGTGGATTATCTGGGCAGCCCCAATGTAATCATGAAGATCTTTATAAAGGGAACGCAAGAGGGTGAAAGGCAGAAAAAGATGTGAACACAGAGGCCAGGGTTGGAGTACTGAGCTATGCAGATGGGAGCCAAGGAATGCAGGCAGTATCTAGCAGCTGGAAAAGGCAAGGTACTGGTTTCTCCCCTAGAACCTTCAGAAGCAAAGTAGCCCTACCTACCCACTTTGGACCTCTGACCTCCAGAACATCATATGTTTGGATTGTTTCACGCCTTTAGGCTTTGATAATTTGTTATAGCAGCCTGAGAAAACTAATGCAGGGCTCCAAAGGAGAGCTCGCATAGCATCTGACATATGAGACTTGGTAGAAAAAGGGCAAAATCTAGAAGTCCACCTCTTTTGTAGTTTGCCCACCTACAAATTAATGGATCCACAATAGAGAAAAGGCTTAAAAATTTTAAAGCAATTAAGGTCAAGAAACTATTTTAATGAGTTAAAAAAACTATCTGGGGAACTTCCCTGGTGGTCCAATGGTTAAGACTCTGCCCTCCCCAATGGAGGGAGCCTGGGTTCGATCCCTAGTTGGTGAACTGGATCTCACATGTCACAGCTAAATATCGCACATGCCTTAATGACAACTGAAGATCCTGTGTCACAGCTAAAACCTGCTGCCATCAAATAGATAAATTCATTAAAAAAAAACAATCTGGCTGATCAAAACTAAACAAATCAACACACCAAAAATCCCACCTTGTTGTTTGTAGGTTTAAACAAGAAAACCAAAACATGTCTCATTATGCCCACCGACGTTATGACTGCATGATTAATGCAGTGACTCATAGACTCAGTAAATGTGCTGAAGTCTTTACCTCTTTTAACTGGCTCCCTAAACTTTGTTACAGAGAAGGCAATGGCACCCCACTCCAGTACTCTTGCCTGGAAAATCCCATGGATGGAGGAGCCTGGTAGGCTGCAGTCCATGGGGTCGCTAAGAGTTGGACACAACTGAGCAACTTCGCTTTCACTTTTCACTTTCATGCATTGGAGAAGGAAATGGCAACCCACTCCAGTGTTCTTGCCTGGAGAATCCCAGGGATGGGGGAGCCTGTTGGCTGCCATCTATGGGGTCGCACAGAGTTGGACATGACTGAAGTGACTTAGCATAGCATAGCATAAACTTTGTTATATTACTATACTCAATTTTCTATTAATATAGCCATAATTTAGAGTTTGTTGCTTGAAACCCTCTTTGATATGGATTTCTAATAGTGACTAAACCTAATTTTCAAGTCTTACCCAAGTTTCTCTTTTGTTTTGATTCTTATTAGAGGTACAGTTGCTTTACAATGTTGTGTTACTCTCTGCTGTAACAACGAAGTGAATCAGCTATATGTATACATCTACCCCCTTCCTCTTGAACGTCCTTTCCCCATCACCCCATCCCGCCCCATCTAGGTCATCACAGAGCACTGGGTTGAGCTCACTGTGCCACAGAGCAGCTTCCCACTAGCTATCTGTTTTACACATGGCAGTGCACATACATCAGTCTCAGTATCCCAGTTCATAAATCCAGATTCCTCACTTCTCTGAACTACACATCTGATCAGCAAGTTTTGGGAATGAGTGGTCCGTACTTGTCACTGCCCTCTATAGCACCCTTCAGAGTGTTCCCATTGCTAACTACTCACATAAAGCTGTCCACGACAGGGCGTGATGGGCCCCGTCTTGCCACTCCAACCTATCTCCTCGGCCTCACACTCCAGCCTGGAACCCACCGAACATCTCTACCAGGAGAACACACGTTGCCCTCCACCCACAACCGACAGGAACCATCTCTTCGGACCCAGGCTTGACATGGCCCTCCTCCACAAGCTTGCCCTGTGCTTCCAAATCGGAGACAGAGCCCCACTGCATGCTCCAGAGCACCTCCTTCTTCCCCATTACAGTCTATGTCTGTTTCTTGGCTGTAAGACTTGCTGAAAGTGGGGACAGGGTCTACCAGTTCGCCCTTCGTCGGGTTCTAAACACTTGCTTCAGTATCTGTGCTTCTCTCATCCAGACTACTAATCGTCAGCAGACCAGGAATGATGTCCGGACAACACTCTGAGTAGCACTGGCCAGAGGAGTAGTGGTGACAGTGGTGTACAGACGAGCAGGAGGATAGACAGGCTGGAGGCAGGGCTATTTTGAGAACACTTGCCAGGCCTAAACCTGAGTAGGAGAGCTACAGACATGGGAGAGATGGCACAGATGTGCACGAGAGCATAAGAGAAATCTGCTATTGCAAAGCAGCCGTATGGGCACCCAGTGGCACTCATGGCAAAGAACCTGCCTGCCAATGCAGGAGATGCAGGTTCAGTCCCTGGGTTGGGAAGATCCCCTGGAGGATGTGCCCACTGGCACATTTTTGCCTGGAGAATCCCCTGGACAGAGGAGCCTGGGGGGCTACAGTCGATAGGGTTGCACAGAGTCAGACACGACTGAGCACACACGTAGGCAACAACATGTGCTTCCCTGATGGTTCAGCAGTAAAGAATCTGCCCGCACTGCAGGAGGTACGGGTTCCACTCCTGTCAGGAAGATGCCCTGGAGAAGAGCACGGCAACCCACTCCAGTCTTCTTGCCTGGAAAATCCCACGGACAGAGAAGCCTGACAGGCTACAGTCCGTGGGTTTGCAAGAGAGTCAGACACGACTGAGCAACTAAAACAACTACTTTTATGTAGAGCATGTAAATGTCTTCTTTCTAATGATTAGAAGTTTTTGCCTGGCTTTGGTGCTAGTGATAAAGAACTTGGCTGCCAATGCAGGAGACTTTTAAGAGATGTGGGTTCGATCCCTGAGTTGGGAAGATCCCCTGGAGGCGGGCATAACAACCCACTCCAGTATTCTTGCCTGGAGAATCCCCATAGACAGAGGAGCCTGGCAGGCTATAGCCCATGGGGTCCCAAGGAGCCAGTCACGACTGAGCACACGGGCACATGGGCAGCAGAATTAGGTACTTAAGAGGAATGTGACTGCCTCTTCAAGTTAAATCTTGATGATATTACTATAGTAAAGAATGACCACTCCTCCGATAAATGCTGCATCATCAACATTCTTAATGGTACAGGGAATGAAAGTAATGGGAGAAAGCATGAAAGAAAAAGATTTGGAATAGACCGGATTCTGTGCCATTCGGAGAACTGTCAGGAATCAGATTTCCCTATCGGTGAGTCAAATAAAAAAGACTTTGATGAAAGGACTACTTAAAAAAAATGTGGTCCCCAGGAAGAAATAGAAAATCTTAACAGACCCATCACAAGCACGGAAATTGAAACTGTAATCAAAAATCTTCCAGCAAACAAAAGCCCAGGTCCAGACGGCTTCACAGCTGAATTCTACCAAAAATTTAGAGAAGAGCTAACACCTATCCTGCTCAAACTCTTCCAGAAAATTGCAGAGGAAGGTAAACTTCCAAACTCATTCTATGAGGCCACCATCACCCTAATACCAAAACCTGACAAAGATCCCACAAAAAAAGAAAACTACAGGCCAATATCACTGATGAACATAGATGCAAAAATCCTTAAAAAAATTCTAGCAATCAGAATCCAACAACACATTAAAAAGATCATACACCATGACCAAGTGGGCTTTATCCCAGGGATGCAAGGATTCTTCAATATCCGCAAATCAATCAATGTAATACACCACATTAACAAATTGAAAAATAAAAACCATATGATTATCTCAATAGATGCAGAGAAAGCCTTTGACAAAATTCAACACCCATTTATGATAAAAACTCTCCAGAAAGCAGGAATAGAAGGAACATACCTCAACATAATAAAAGCTATATATGACAAACCCACAGCAAACATTATCCTCAATGGTGAAAAATTGAAAGCATTTCCTCTAAAGTCAGGAACAAGACAAGGGCACCCACTTTCACCATTACTATTCAACATAGTTTTGGAAGTTTTGGCCACAGCAATCAGAGCAGAAAAAGAAATAAAAGGAATCCAAATTGGAAAAGAAGAAGTAAAACTCTCACTATTTGCAGATGACATGATCCTCTACATAGAAAACCCTAAAGACTCCACCAGAAAATTACTAGAACTAATCAATGACTATAGTAAAGTTGCAGGATATAAAATCAACACACAGAAATCCCTTGCATTCCTATACACTAATAATGAGAAAACAGAGAAATTAAGGAAACAATTCCATTCACCATTGCAATGGAAAGAATAAAATACTTAGGAATATATCTACCTAAGGAAACTAAAGACCTATATATAGAAAACTATAAAACACTGGTGAAAGAAATCAAAGAGGACACTAATAGATGGAGAAATATACCATGTTCATGGATTGGAAGAATCAATATAGTGAAAATGAGTATACTACCCAAAGCAATTTATAGATTTGATGCAATCCCTATCAAGCTACCAACAGTATTCTTCACAGAGCTAGAACAAATAACTTCACAATTTGTATAGAAATACAAAAAACCTCGAATAGCCAAAGTGATCTTGAGAAAGAAGAATGGAACTGGAGGAATCAACCTACCTGACTTCAGGCTCTACTACAAAGCCACAGTTATCAAGACAGTATGGTACTGGCACAAAGACAGAAATATAGATCAATGGAACAAAATAGAAAGCCCAGAGATAAATCCATGCACATATGGACACCTTATCTTTGACAAAGGAGGCAAGAATATACAATGGATTAAAGACAATCTCTTTAACAAGTGGTGCTGGGAAATCTGGTCAACCACTTGTAAAAGAATGAAACTAGAACACTTTCTTACACCATACACAAAAATAAACTCAAAATGGATTAAAGATCTCAATGTAAGACCAGAAACTATAAAACTCCTAGAGGAGAACATAGGCAAAACACTCTCTGACATACATCACAGCAGGATCCTCTATGACCCACCTCCCAGAATATTAGAAATAAAAGCAAAAATAAACAAATGGGACCTAATTAACCTTAAAAGCTTCTGCACATCAAAGGAAACTATTAGCAAGGTGAAAAGACAGCCTTCAGACTG
>NW_011494846.1:5851076-5862728 GCF_000754665.1 Bison bison bison
CATGAAAAGATGCTCAACATCACTCATTATCAGAGAAATGCAAATCAAAACCACTATGAGGTACCATTTCACGCCAGTCAGAATGGCGATCCAAAAGTCTACAAATAATAAATGCTGGAGAGGGTGTGGAGAAAAGGGAACCCTCTTACACTGTTGGTGGGAATGCAAACTAGTACAGCCACTATGGAGAACAGTGTGGAGATTCCTTAAAAAACTGGAAATAGAACTGCCTTATGATCCAGCAATCCCACTGCTGGGCATACACACTGAGGAAACCAGAAGGGAAAGAGACACGTGTACCCCAATGTTCATCGCAGCACTGTTTATAATAGCCAGGACATGGAAGCAACCTAGATGTCCATCAGCAGATGAATGGATAAGAAAGCTGTGGTACATATACACAATGGAGTATTACTCAGCCATTAAAAAGAATACATTTGAATCAGTTCTAATGAGGTGGATGAAACTGGAGCCTATTATACAGAGTGAAGTAAGCCAGAAGGAAAAACACCAATACAGTATACTAACGCATATATATGGAATTTAGAAAGATGGTAACAAATAACCCTGTGTATGAGACAGCAAAAGAGACACTGATGTATAGAACAGTCTTATGGACTCTGTGGGAGAGGGAGAGGGTGGGAAGATTTGGGAGAATGGCATTGAAACATGTAAAATATCATGTATGAAACGAGATGCCAGTCCAGGTTCGATGCACGATACTGGATGCTTGGGGCTAGTGCACTGGGACGACCCAGAGGGATGGTATAGGGAGGGAGGAGGGTTCAGGATGGGGAACACATGTATACCGGTGGCAGATTCATTTTGATATTTGGCAAAACTAATACAATTATGTAAAGTTTAAAAATAAATTTAAAAAAAAAGTAGATATTTATGGCCAAAAAATAAATAAATAAATAAATGTGGTCCCACCAAGAAGCCATTACTACTCCTAAGACTGAGGAAATAAGGGAAAGTGAAAGCTGTTCAGTCGTGTCCAACTCTTCGTGACCCCATGGACTATATAGTCCATGAAATTCTCCAGGCCAGAGTACTGGAGTGGGTAGCCATTCCCTTCTCCACGGTAATGGGATCGAACCCATGTCTCCCGCATTGCAGGTGGATTCTTTACCAGCTGAGCCACAAGGAAAGCCCAGGAATACTGGAGTGGGTAGCCTATCCCTTCTCCAGCAGATCTTCCTGACCCAGGAATCAAACCTGGGTCTCCTGCACTGCAGGTGGATTCTTTACCAGTTGAGCCACAAAGCAAGCCCTAGAGGAAATAAGGGAAGGAAATCTTAATAGGAAACTCAGTGAGAACTGGAGAAGATGTAGTCCTGGAGGGTCACAGCTACTAACAGAGACACTGGCACAGCTGGAAGAAATGCCCCAGCCTCCCTTTCCTCGTGTCCTCTGGGCTCCAGATGGTGCCTTTCATTGGCTGAACCAACCAGCATCCAGTTGGCACCAAGCTTGGAAGATCCAGTCCACAGGGGTCAGCCACAGACGACACAGAGCCAGGCAGGAAAAAGCAAACAGATCTGAAGGGCCAAACAGAGAATGTGAAGGAGTGTTAGAATACTTGACAAATTTATTTCCCTGACATTTTCCTTTACAAGTATCTAAGCACTGAAATCATAAATGACAAACACGAACATCTAAATATGTATAAAAGAGCTGCTGCAAGAAGTACAAAACAAAAATTCTAAATAACAAAAACATGGTGTCAGTTTAACTGGAAGCCTTTTTACTTTCCTCATAGTTTATAAAATACTGGTGAGTCATGTCAGTAGCATCATTGTCGTGTTCAGTGGCTAAGTAGTGTCTGACTCTTTGCAACCCCATGGACTACAGCATTCCAGGCTTCCCTTGTCCTTCACATTGCTGCTTTAAAAAAAAAAAAAAGAGATAGAGAGTTCAGTAAGTTAAGAGACTTTCCATGTCAAGTAAGTCCATATCTAGGTGGACTTCAGAGTTGAGTTGATCTGGTAGCCCAAGGATATTGTCAAGGACATGATCTCTTTCTGGCTGTTTGCTACATTTTCCATTGTATCATATTCACCCTGGATCTGGCTCCCTTCTTGTGGCTGAAATAAGGCAGCAAGCAACTCCTTGAATTATCTCGCTCAATATGCAAGGCAAGAGAAAGAGCTGTTTTGCCAAGAAAAGGACAAATGGATGCTTGGGAGATAAGTACTGCCTCTGCAATACTACTTAAAAAACTGTTCCATTACTCTTAATTGCATTAGAAAGCATGTAACACCTGTGCAATGGTTAAGATTCTTAATAGCAAGCAAACACACAAAATCCATTCTGGGTAATGGGAAAAGAAAAGGCTTTTATTAAAGGGTGTTAGGTAACTCCCAGGATTTTCCAAAGGGTCAGAGATCTGACCAGAGAGCTGTGCAGCCACGCAGGTTCTTCGCTATGGAAACACCTGGTAAATACCACTTGGCACTGTGGCATTCAGAGCTGGGTACCAGACACTTTGCCAGCACCGACACCAAGAAACAGAACACCTTTGCCACCACGCTTGCCGAGACGTTCATCTTCAGTGATGCCAGAAGTGTCTTCATGTGCACTTACATGTGGAAGTCTGATGGGCAGAGCCCAGACCATGTGCCAGAACCCTAGCCCCCGAGGGAGTATGGTGATGGTGTGTCTAGTAGGATTCCACGTGGGGAGAGCCGAAGGTAAGAAGCGTATCCAGAAGATTGTGTACCACCACAAGAGGTAGTCCCGCATGCAACCCTACTCCCTGCTTGTAGAGATCCAGGAGAATGTGCACGCATGTGTGCCAAGTTGCGTCAGTCACGTCCAACTCTTTGCAACCCTATGGATGATGGCCACCAGGCTCCTCTGTCCATGGGATTGTCTACGCAAGAATACTGGAGTGGGTTGCCATGCCCTTCTCCAGGGTAGCTTCCCAACCCAGGGATCAAACCCACATCTCTTACATCTCCTACATTGACAGGTGGGTTCTTTACCACTAGCGCCACCTGGGAGACCCCCAGGAGAATGTACTTTAAGGCAAATCAGTCCTCGCCCAGAGAAAGAAGGATGTGTTCATTAAATGCCTCACACAACAATTAATAAGGTGGAGTTATGAACAGAGTGCTGAGAAAGAAAGGCTTCCTAAAATTTTAACCTATATTGCCATCAAGCTCAAAATATATAGGACCAACAGTGATCCCTGACATGACATAAACACTCTATTTTAACAAATTCCATGTATTTTCTCTGCATCATTTAGTTTCTCAATTCCTTCTGACAAGATCCTTATCTTTCATGATATACTGAGATATGAAAACCTACTAAGAACAGCAAGATACATTTAGGCTTCATATCTCTTTTCTGACATGGCATGTTCACTATTAAGATTCCCGGAAGTGAACAACCACACGGACAGGCTAACTGTGATTGCTCTTGTTGTGTAGTCACTAAGTCGTGTCCAACTCTTTTGTGACCCCCATGGACTGTAGCCCAGCAGGCTTCTCTGTCTGTGGGGTTTCCTAGGCAGAAATACTGGAGTGGGTTGTCATTTCTTTCTCCAGGGGATCTTCCTGACCCAGGGATTGAACCCGCATCTCATGTCTCCTGCATTGCTGGCAGATTCTTTACTACTGAGCCACCAGGGAAGCCCTTACTGGCATTTTTTTGTGAGAATGACTTAATCACTTATACAGGATTATAATTATGTTATCATATAATTGACACCAACCACGTGCACCTGTGTTAGCCATTCTACAAACACTATCTCGTTCAATCTTCCCAGCGAAAAGAAGGTAAGTATTATTATCCCCACTTACCCGAGAGGAAACGGAGGCTCAGAAACATTATCTATCTTCCCCTTAGTCACACCATCTGCCTCCTAGCATCATGCACTTTCAAAATGCTGTCACGTGGAGACACAGGGATGGCCCGCCTCAGAGTTGAGAGGAGGATTCTTATATTTCCCGGAACTTTTCTGATGTGTGCCTTCAACAATTGTTGTCTCTCGTCCTGAGATACCATGTCTGGTTTTAGCCTGCATCTCCGATGACAGTCTCACCAACCCATCTGGCCTTGATTTCTTCCAGCCTTCATTAACTCTAATTTCATTATCACCTGTTCTGGTGTGACCCTGAGTTCCCCGTGCACTTCTCTCCTTTCTCTTGGGAAATGAATTTCTGTCTCAGCATCAGCTCACTATCCGACCGTGTGAGCCCTGAGGTGAAGCACTCATTTGTATGTGAGTACTGTCCATCTCTCCCGTCATTGCTAGCCACCTCCGAAGGCTCTGACTTTTCGGTCATCTCTGGCTGCAGATGAGACCAAGGGGAGTTTCTTAGCCAGCATGATTTTGTGTGTGTGTGTGCACGCACGTGAACAATATCTCTCAGATAATTTTTATTTCATTTATGACTTGTCTTTCTACATTTTATTTAAATCTACTTTCACCCTTTTAATTTCATTTCATGAACTCTCATCTAATATAGCTCATATTCCCTTTGGGAGAAATAATAAATAATTTTCTAGTTTGGTAACAAATTAGGTGTCATTTGGCAGCATTATTTGATCTGTTCAGAAAGGTCAAATTTCTCAAAACAGTACGTAAGGGGGAGGCTATTTTAGAAATACCAATGAGAGTCCGCAGCAAAAAGCTCAGAAGTCACACCAAATACCAAAGACAAGAAAAGGAAAAAAAAAAAAAAAAATCCCTGCTTCTCCTTTCTCCTTCTTCCCCACCTAATCCTCTCACCTCCCCCACCCTGCGAGCCCTCTGCAGCAGGAATGTTCTCTGATTAGAGGCCAGATAAAATAGCAGAGCAGTAACGTTTTATTTCTGTTCTGTTGCCAATGAGCTTGTGCTACGTCCCTCTTATCTCCTCTCTTCACATAAACATCTCAAGCCCGAATAGGGCAGTGGGATTAGAGTGTGTGAAGTCAGGGTAAACACACACATATATATGTATATATACAGATACTGTTCCTCTCATTTTCACTCTTTTACAAGTGCAAGGGAGTTCTTTTTATGCTCTAATACTTTTAAAAATAATCCTGAATAAGATAAACTACTAACTAAACATTAGATGACATTATTACACATTACACGGAGTCTCCTTTAAGCTTTTTAGGTTTTGTATTTTTTTGTCCCAAGGAAATAAATGTTGTCATTATGGTCATGGACTCTTTTAGCTTTAGCGGGCATTATGAAGGCCAACCATGAAAAGTAGGATAAATATCTATTGATTTCAAAAAATAAACAGGACATTGTGCTCCTCTGATCAAGACAGAAAACGAAAGCAATTGCAATATGTCAAAAGAAAGAAGTCATAGCTATTTGGCAAAGGGAATGGCTAAGACAAAGTTGAATCTCTCCAAGAAGAGTTATGTTTGATTAAACTTTTTCCTCTGATTCATCCTAAGAAGCTATTTTTCCCCAAGGCCTGGAGTGGACTTCTGAAGGACACATGTCTGTTATTGATATTGAATTCAGCTTCAGTGCACTATTTTTAAAGCAGTCACAGTCGTAGCTGTATGCCAGTATGTGTATAGCCTTCAGATAAGCAATTGACCGTGAAATAATAGTACATGGCTTTTAATATATACCCTCTGGTTATGGGTGTGCATACTAAACATACAGTATTTTTAAATATATGCCTATACGTATAAACACACAAACCCTGTAAGTTAAAGCTCTCTATATCTAAATGGACTGGCAGCTGCTTGAAATTTCCCCCTCTACTCTCCCGAAGGTCTCAGGTGTAGGATTCATGAGCCAATGTCTCAGCTAGAACAGGTGTCTATCGCTGGGTAAATAGCAATTAGGCCCAAATTTCAGACTTTTTTTTTCAAATCCCTTTCGGAGGAAAAGCCCAGGAATAAATAGTTGCTGTAACGGCCAGGGGTATTGTGTAGCATTATAGCCTCCAGCTGGTCTATTACATTCTATAGACAGGCAAAGAATACGAGCACCTGACAGATGTGTTCTGTTAGCTTCATTAGGAAAGAAACAAAGAAACTCCTCAATTAATAGCAGCGGAGCCAAATGGGGGTGGGGGGGAGCTTGAGGGGAGAGGAATCATAGCCTGTTATTTAAACAGAGTCAGGGAGCCTTTCTCTAGTGGCTTAATATGATTCATTAATAAAAACAGCTTTTTGAATGCCCAGTTTAAGTCAAAAGAAATCACCAGCATTTTTTTTTTTCCCCCAGCAAAGGAAGGGCAAAATGACAAATTGCTGCTGTTAAATTCATTTCATGTGGGGATGGCCTTTCTCAAAGATCTCTTAAACTGCAAGGCTGGATGTTTGTCACATTAAGTGGCAGAGCAGTTCTCAAAAATCAACTGTGGCACACCAGGGTCTCAGACGGATGGCCAGAAGTGGCCATCCAATAATTTTATATATCCAGACCAGGAAGCATGTAGTGTTGCTTAAATGAACGAGGATTTTTAAAGTAATGAAATGCGGCTCTTATCCTAATGAAAGGAAAATGTGTCCACAGACTCGCTTTTTCCCTCTTCTTGGAATGGTGTGAAATGCAGGGGAAAAAAGCCCTGTGACAGTGGGTATCACTCTTTGTGAGCAGAAATCGGGTGGTTTCTCCTTTTATATCTCCTTTCCTGAAGATGAACAGTGAACTTACCTATCACATCGTATATAATTGTGAAAGGGTGAGCTGTACATTGTGTTAGTAATATATGAGTTCTGAATGAAAACGGTTCTTTTTCCAAGGAAGTTAGAATCTGCTGTAACAACTCAGCTTTTATAATAATAATTCTCCAGCGATGACTTGGTGTGATATTTTTTAAGAGAACACAGTTTGCTACCAGGAGGTTACAATAGACAGTCTGACCCAGTTACCAGTCTTCGGGAGAGAAAAATGAATTCGCTACCTTTTCCTCTTCGTCCCCAGGTCACCGCCACTCAATTTACACAGCATGGAGTGAAAAAGGCTCAGAGGCAAGAACCTAGAGAATTCAGGGAAACAGGTCTCCCTGGTGGCTCAGGCAGTAGAAGAATTCAGGCATAATCAAGGTCGAATGACCACTAGTATATTAACTGTCACAGTTTTCCTATATGCTAAGAATTGGTGGATAGCAGGATTATAACCATCAAGGCACAAATGGGGGAGAATAGCCATTGGAGCCCTGGAGTAACCTAGGCCAGCAAGGATGGGCTCCAAAATCCAAACTGAATGCTCATCTGTCTAATTGGGGTGTTGTCCCGCCAAAGAAATAGAAATCAAAACATAAATGGTCATGGCCAAAGATGATGGGCCAGGGTCTTTGTGATGGAAATGTAATTGTAAATCTTTATGGCCAACTCAGGCTGTGATGTCTTGATGCTCTTCAATTTTTAAAATATACTCTTGGCTTCTATTTGTATTTTCCCCTTCAAATAAAAGCTGCAGAACAAGAAGGGCTAATATCTGCTCCCAAATGGACAGGAATAAAAAGGAAAAACAGCAAGCTTTCCTGAAAGCAAAGGCATTTTTCACCCCCTAGTCTCTTTGTACACTGCTGATATTTCACATTTGACACAAAGAGTTGAAAGCATGTAGGAAAAAGTTCAGAATGTGAAACTGTTCTGTTTAGACTTTATGTCTTGTGGATCTTAATCTTTAGAGACTAGTAATAGTTGTAGTTTCTTTTCAGAGGCAATTTATAGAAACCTTTGTTACCAAAGGTTGGCAGAGCTTCATTAAATGCACTCATTCCATTCTAAAATCAGATTTCAAAAGGATTCAGGAAATCCACAACCCCTCATGACCACCACCAAAGGATGAGGTCAAAAGTCAAAATCATGAAGACAATCAACTTAGGACAAGCTGACAAATTATCATCCCACCTGTGTATTTGAATCATAAAATACAGTGTACATCAGCTCATTTAGAAAAATGTGCTTTGGATTTTTATTATTTTCCTTTCTCACTTCAACACCGAGTGCCATTTTCCTCTTTCTGAGTTTTAAACAACTCAGAAGCACTGGTGTCCATTTGGTCCCTTGTACTGTAAGCACCTGGCAGCCAGGTATGATGTCTGTGTAATTTCCTTTGCTCATTTGCATGCCAAATCCATGACTGCATTTGATTATCATTTGGTAAAACTGAAAAGTATAGGGTTTCTGGTTTTATTTCTCTTTCACTAGAACTAATGTTTGAAAAGAAAACTTGAAAATAGAGAAACTTTCAAACAGAAAAATGTCTTGCTTATTGAAATGTGTACATGTAGCCAACTGTGTTTGTTGGGGTTTACGGAATTTGCTACAAAATCTGTTGAGATATCTTAATTGGGACCATAATCTGAGAAAGACTTTTCATTCTGTGTTCCTGTGAGCTGAGGAAGAATCCCATTCTTGGAGATGCTTTCCCATGGGGAAATTACTCATTTCCCTTTAGCTGTTTGCTGATTCCTGGGGCCAGATTCAGTTCGATATGTCACAGGCAGGCTCAGACAAACGCAATCGGGAAATGTGTTTTCAAGTAGCTAAGTCTGGGTAGATTCTGCCACTTTCTATACTGTCTCTTGATGTCTCGAACAGCTCCTCATGTGTCAAGCCTGCTGGTTTTAACCTTCCGTTTTGTTGTCAGCAGCTCATCCTATTCTCTCCAACCCTTGAAACCACACAATGGAATTTTATTTGCATTTGGATTTAGAAAAAAAAACTTACAAATCTGTTCTACCATGTTTGAAGTTTCTCTTTGTGATCTTTTCTCCCATTCTCTGCCCTTTAGTTCCTTTAACTGGCATCAAAAAAAAAAAGAAGAGAGAAAGAATGGACTTTTTGGTACAGCATAGAAACCCTTGGGTCAGCACAATTTTTAAAAGAAAATCAAATAATAACCCCAAGACCTTCTCTTAGAGGGTTAACCTTAAGAAAAAGAGACATTCATGAGAAAAGAATAAATGCAACTTTAAAAACTTTAAGCAAATTCCATACGTATAAAACAAGGTAAGAGATAAGGTAGAGAATTATCAGCAGCAAGTGTGACCAAGTGTTCAACTTTTCTATAGAGAAAGTACACTTAAATGGATGGGAAAATCTGGGGGTCCCAATAGTCAAATGGCACAGGGTGTGAACAGACAATTCGGAAGAGCAAAGCATTCAAACACAATAATAAAGAAATGCTAATTAATAGGGCAAAATACCTTTCTTCACTTTTGCAAAAATTTTTGAATACTACCATTCAATAAAGTTAAGGGGAAATTGAGATTCTCACATTCCTGATGGTATATAAATTGATCCAGTTTATAGGAAATTAGTTTGTCAATGTTCCAAAACTCCTAAAAATGATCATATTTATTTATCCTGAAATTCCCTTGTGGAAAATATCTGGAAATTATTTAAGTTTTTTAAAATATAAATATATTTATCTCAATGTGAATTTCTATAACAAAACATTGAAAATATCATGTCTGTGATACACATGTACATAAATGGAATATACAACCAGTAAAAATTACACATGCCAAAGGTTTTTTCCTAATATAAGGAATGCTAATGGCACTATATTCTGAGAAAGAAAAATAGAATATAGTATTGTAAATATTTTACTCTCATTTGGCTCATTTTAGGAAAAATCCTCTCCCACTTTAATCATATGTATATATAATATCTAATGTAAAAATATCTTTAAAAGACTATCATAAATGCAGTAAATTGTTAACAGACAAATATTGAGTGGTAAGATTATGACAATAATCTTTTTTTAATATTTTGTATTTTAATTCTTTATAAGAATATGTGTTACTTTCACAATTGAGGGAAAATATGGGTTTAAAGGACTTAGAAAGCTGGAATTTTTTACTTTTCCTACTTTAGATCTTCTGTGATAAATGAAATTTTCTAAATATTAATCCTTAGAAGGGAAATTATTGTAACCCATATGTGTCAAGCGCTATGCTAAGCAATTGGACATATTTAATCTTTATGGTAACCCTGAAAATAGATATTCATCCCTTTTTTATGTGTGAAGAACCCCTAACACTCAAAAATTTAAGTATCTTGCCCAACATTGTAAGTATTAGAGCTAGTCTTTGAATGCTGTATTATTTCCACATTATTACCAATGCTAGACACACCTGAAGTGACCTCCCTTGCGGGTTAAGTCATTTATTAAGAAGAAAAATAATTACAAATTTAATTATTTAAGGAATGAGATTAAAATGTGCTTTTAATTTGAGCTTTTGCATTGCCTTGGTTTGTTTTGTTTAGAGATTTAATGAGCAGCAAAAGACTTCAAGAAGTGTCTTTTCTAAAATCAGGCAGTGTTGTTTTAGCTTTTCAAACGAGAGCAAAACAGCTAGCAGTCTATAGGCACCCTTGTTTTCTTTCTACATGCCTCATCTGGCAATACCACCTCTGGATGGAAAATACATCCTTCACTAGTAAAACAGTAAGGCCACACAAAATCTTTCCTACAGACCTTTTCTGTGATACTCTGTGATTGGTCTAAAAAAAAAGATTGTGTAGGAGACTGCCTTCAAGTCTGTTAAGTGACTAGATTCCTCTTTCTTAAGCCTCTTGCACATCTGTGCATCAGAAACAACTCATGGATGTAGGTTCACTAGGGAAGTCTGAGATAGCTTTGCTCCTGTGTTCTTGTTCCTTTGGTTCCTTTGTTACTTAATTTATACCTATGAGAGTGCATGCTCATTTGCTTCAGTTGAGTCCGACTCTGAGACCCCATGGACTCTAGCCCACCAGGCTCCTCTGTCCATGAATTTTTCCCAGCAAGAAAACTGGAGTAGGTTGCCATGCCCTCCTCCAGGGGATTTTCCTGACCCAGGGATCAAAGTCGCATCTCCTACGTTACAGGTGAGAAACCAGGGAAGCTTCAGTTTATACCTACTGCTGCTGCTGCTGCTTAGTCGCTTCAGTTGTGTCCGACTCTGTGCGACCCCATAGATGGCAGCCCACCAGGCTCCCCCGTCCCTGGGATTCTCCAGGCAAGAACACTGGAGTGGGTTGCCATTTCCTTCTCCAGTGCATAAAAGTGAAAAGTGAAAGTGAAGTCGCTCAGTCATGTCCGACTCTTAGCGACCCCATGGACTGCAGCCTACCAGGCTCCTCCGTCCATGGGATTTTCCAGGCAAGAGTACTGGAGTGGGGTGCCATTGCCTTCTCCGAGTTTATACCTAACTGACTGCTAAATGCCATTTTAAGTACTTTCCTCACTCTGAGGGCAAAGCTCACAGGTGACTAAAATCACTTAAAGTCTCTGTAAGCCAAGATGCTTCAGGTTTGTTTCTAGGTATGTCACATGCTTGAGCCAGAAGCCAGAATCTCATTCATACCCCCACCCCCAAAAGATTCTACTCTCTCTTCTCTTGATGTTCTCAAAAATTAGAGGAACACAGATTATTCCTCTTGACTCACATATCTTCCCTTGACACTAGGAACAAAGAGATTATAGCCGAACTTCTGTATCCTTGTTAAATTTATGGAATTTATGGATAACTTCTTACAATCAAGGAATGAATGCAACGGGAAAAGTCTGTTTTAATCTGCATGCATGTACTTTGTTTTATTTTTTAAATTTCCTCTTTCATCTTTGCTTCACACACTACCACAAATTATGCTGGTTCTGTTTCTCCAGTGCATTCAGCCAGAGTGCTGCTGTGTCCCAGCTCTCCATGTGGGTTCCGGCATCAAAGCCTTAGGCCA
>NW_011494846.1:5862828-5878135 GCF_000754665.1 Bison bison bison
TTTTATTTCATTTGTATTTGCTGTCAGAACAATGTCTTTATTCTAAAATGCCCTTCTCAAATCACCTCTCAGGTGGTTTGATAGAAGCAGCATGCAGCAGAAAATAATATCTTTTTAAAAATCCATGCTACTTCTCTTATGTTTTACCCTGTGAATACTGAATGCACCGTGCACTTAGTTAAACAGCATCCTGAATTCCATTTTTAAGATGAAAAGTACCTTTCATTTTAAATCTCCCAGAGACAACTGATCTGCTTTCCTTCTATGTGAGGGATTTGGGGAGGTGGGGAGGGGAGGTGGTATTCAAATTGCTGCTTGGCAATAAACAATTTTACAATATCATTTGTTTTAGGCTGCCAGATGACACCTAGATTGATTCAAAAATTCTCACAAAATAAAGATTGAAGTACAAGCAGGGCGCTGACAAGGCTTTAGGATTCCATCGCGTCAAATTAGCATGAAAAGGAAAATGAGGGCGAGGGTGGACTCAACACCGTACCATCTTGCCTAAGCACACTGTAATTGTTGGATGCTTGTCGGACAATGCCTCTCCTTCAACACACGCATTGTAGGATGTAAAAGGGAGGGAGAGGAAGAGATTTAAGGAGAAATTGCAGTGAGCTGGCAGGTAGTGGGCAGGGGATCAATCCAGTCTGTCACATTAAGGATTGTAAAGAATCCATCTCAGAATGACATTGATGATTCAGGGTATTAAGTGAAGTTCAGAATAAGACAAACCGCGGCAGTAAGCTGAGAAGTAAACAGGGAATTCAGGCCCAGAGCATGCTGAGAGAGGGAAGACCAGGCACAGCTCTGTGGCCGGTTCTGAAAGGCTGTTTGCAGAGGAGTTAAGGCTCTTCCCCTTCCCCTCACTGTTTCTTTCTGACCATTTCGTCAGCTACCCTCAATTACATTTAAACCGTCAGCAGTTGGCCTTCGCAGATGTCAGTCAACTGGATGCTAAGGAGAGTAAACTGTTGTGCATACTTGTGTCTGTGTAGGGCTGTGGGCAGGAAAACACACACAATGCACAGCCCAAGTGTATTCCTGGAGAAGTCTCGGTTGTGAGCCCAGCAAATGCAAACACCCCACATCTGCCATCCCTTCCTGCTTCTTCAGAAACAATTGCTCATTAACCCCCATCAGCCCCACAGAGGGGTGTATACTCAGACATTCACCAATTACTTTGACCTTCTCTGTCTATCCATCTAGGTGACAATTCCTCTTTCTCCTTCATTGCACTTATCCTAATTAGCAGGTATATATTTATTTGTGTGCGTGTTCAGTTTCTGTCTTATGTTCTAGGGTGCAAGCCCCACGAAGCATCTCATTACCACTATATCCCAACCGCCATGCATAGGGCCTGGCACACAGTAGGCCTTTGGTAGCTATACGTGAAATAATGAATGAATGGTGGGATAGATGAGCACATGAATAAAAAAAAATAGATTTCTAGGAAATGGAATATAGCACAAAGTTTAGTCACTCAGTCGTGTTCGACTCTTTGCAACGCCATGGACTGTAGCCTACCAGGCTCCTCCATCCATGGGATTTTCCAGGCAAGAGTACTGGAGTGGGTTATAGAGTTGCTATCTTATAGACCTAGTTAGGTCACAGAAGAAAAGCATTTTGTCATGTTGCTTCAGTTCTGAAGTTTTCTCATATTTCAACATCTCTCAGATGGAATGGATGTTTATGGATCCTTAAAATTTTAATCTGAAGAGTTTCCTTTCTTAATAATGCATAATATAATGGTGCATTTTACAATCACTGCTATCTTAGAAGAGTTATAATCACAAACCATAGCCAAATAAAGCAAATAAGAACACCCGTATGGATGCTGTCCCTCATAAGTTTTCCAGGGTTCCTGTAGACCCAGGTCTATCAAACTTTACATCAGAATCACTTTGTCAAGACACACATTTCTGGGATTGACCCAGAGATTCTGATTCAGTAAGTCTAAGGCAAGGGCCAGAAATCTGCAATTTTAAAGCCTCCCAATATTTGGGGTCCAAGTAATCCTCTGCCCCATTTGATAAAACATTTTAAAATGCTTCTCCATTCCTAGAAAGGCAACTGGAAAGTTTTCTATAATTCTTTACAAATCACTGAAGATCTAGTCTTCAAAAAAGGACTAACAAGTATTGACCTTTATTATTTATGTCTTCCTGCCCGAAGTCATTCCCTCCTGTTCCTATGGAAAGACACATTTAGTAATTAGTGAACACATCAACTAACTATGGGACAACTAGAAAAAGCAACTGTAGTCCAGGTTGGACATTGTCCTACAACCAATTCATATTAGAAAGTCTAGTTGCTTCTCTGGTGGGCAGATGGTAAAGAACCCACATGCCAATGCAGGAGACCTGAGTTTGATCCCTGGGTCAGGAAGATCCCCTAGAGAAGGAAATGGCAACCTGCTCCAGTATTCTTGCCTGGAGAATCCCATGGACAGAAGAGCTTGGCAGGTCATAGTCCATGGGGTCACAAAGAATCAGCCTCTACTGAGCAACTCACACACATAGTATCTGAACCACGTAACATATCCATGAAGCCATATTTAAGTGCATTTGCAGGAGATTATTTAGCAGTTCTCAGGTGAACAGGGCTGAGATGGAGTGTTCTCTAAACAGGAGGACTCGCACATGCAAAGTAGGGTGAATGTGGATGCCACTTCAAACCTTCTTTGGAAGCAGAGGCAATCAGTAATTCCAAATTAAAATACTGATGCCACTTTCTTTTTGCAAAAGCTTTTGATTTATTAAAGCGGGTATGCAACGAATCTCTTGTCCTTTCCTTGTAACAACTCATAAAAATGAGAACACTGTGTGTGATAGGAGCCTCTGGGGCCCCCAGTGGCCCTCATCATGCCTGTGTGATCTGTGCCCCTTGTGTGATAGGAGCCTCTAGGGCCCCCAGTGGCCCTCATCATGCCTGTGTGATCTGTGCCCCTTGTGTGATAGGAGCCTCTGGGGCCCCCAGTGGCCCTCATCATGCCTGTGTGATCTGTGCCCCTTGAGTGTGGGCTGGACCTGGTGGCTTGCTTCTAATGAAGAGAGGACGGCAAAAGTGATGGGCTGTTACTTCCAAGATCAGGTCACAGAAAGACCTGCTTGCATCCTGCTCCTGCTCACTTGCTCTCTCGCTCCCTTGCTCTGATGAAGCCAGCTGCCACACTGTGAGCAGCTCTAAAGAGAGGTCCACATGCAACTGAGAGAGGCCCCTGGTGAACAGACTGCAAGGAACTAAATCCTAAAAACAATCACATGAGCGAGCTCAGAAAAAGACCTCACCCCACAGCTCCCAAGTCAAGCCTTCAAAGGAGACCAGAGCTCTGGTTGATGGACTGACAACAAGCTTATGAGAGATGCTGAGCCCAGAGGCATCGAGCTAAGCTGGGCTCAGATTCTGGATCCAAGGAACCTATGGGATAATAGATGTTGTTTAAGATGTGCAGTTGGGGGTAACTTGTTACACAGCAGTAATAAATAATACAGTACTCTTTTTTGTATTTTGGCCTAGAAACACACAATATCCTTAAGAGAGAAATAGAGCAGGTGTTTAAGCCCATTTTACAGATGGGAAACTGAGTTCAAGGACTTTGTTACCCGAAAAGGTCATTTAGCCCAAGTAGTTACTGCTGAGACTCAAACCTAGACGCCAAGCTCATTCCTTTCAATTACATTTTCAAGAGTATTAGATTAAGAATCTGAGAATGGAATTCTGATCCTAGCTATCTGGCCACCGAGTAGCTCGATTAACACATCTGGATATTAGATTCTTTGTGAATACAATGAGGTTATCGGGAGTTGGGAGTTGCTAAAGTCTCTCTTAGCTCAAAATTTCTCCATTTTATAAAAGGAAGACAAACTAGGTAACTGAAGTTGTTTCCATAATTAGGGGCAAAAAAAAGAAAAACCTTTCTGTCTCTCAGTTCTGAGCTTGTCCTGTGTTAAGCATGCTGTGTTGTTCTGATTTCCAGCACTGCCAACCCCAGGAGGTGTGTGGACCTTCATCATCCTACCTTTGAACTTCCCCTTCAGGGACAGTCTCCTGACACGATCTTCATAGATCCAGCGATGCCCAGCTGTGGGGCCTATAAATACCAGGTGACATTTATTTATTTATTTATTTTTCCAGGTGACATTTAAAAGGCTGATTTTTATTAGTAGGTTCTACTCACCAAAGCATTGAGTTGCCCATGCTCAGAAAAGCATAATCTCATTTTTGTAACTTCCTTCTTTTAGTTAATACCTAATGATTTGGGGAGTCAGAGGCATCACCAAGAGAAAATGAATATGTAATATATTGCTCGAGTATTCTTTGAAAGAACTTCCCATTACACGATGAGTTAACAGTGCATTATTGGAAATGTGACTACCTTTGTTGTAAATGATTTTTTTTTTTAATCTACACACAAGAGGAGTGGGAGAGTAAATGTACTGTGCCATCATGAACCTGTCAGTCACGTACGGATGAGACATCAGCTCCATCTAGAACAAAATTTCCTGCCACTCAGAAATCATGTTTCCCTTTAATCTGTTATTCTGATCTGTACTAACTAGATTTTTGATGGACAGATGAACTTAGGAAATTTTTAATATAGTCATTTTCTAAAAAGCTAAAACTTGAAACCAGATTTACTCTCTGGTAAGAATTAACCTTCATTATCCAATGTCCATTTCCATAGTTTGTTCTACTCTTACCCATCTTACCATGACTAAGTAGCTAGTGAGACTCTGCAGAGACATTCGGAGAATAGACAATCTGCTTAAGACTGTGGCCAAATAATTGCTGGTGGCAAAATTAAGAGTGAGAAAGTACACTCTGGCACTACAGCAAATAAATACTAAATTTATCTACTCACAGATGCAGACAACAATGCATTTTAAATCCTTGTTTTCCCTCAGGCAGGATAAAGATGGATAAATAAATAAAAATCAGCAATACTGTGTCCAGGGCACAGAATTTTTTAAAAACTGTTTTTCATGGGATGGCATCCTAAATTAAAAGAAACAGCAACGATTTAAAACACAAATGGCGGACCAAAATGAACTGATGAGCAAACAGAAAAAAAGAAGTAAAATAAAAGACATTTTAAAAATTATAGAAAACATTATAATTCACCTAAACTAGGAACAGAGCCATCATCTTAAATAGTAATAACCCTAGAAGTTTCCTTACCATTTATACTTTCTTTTGTAGACCCCTTACCCAACTCCCACCCCTATTGAACTGCAAGTTCAGTTCAGTTCAGTCACTCAGTCGTGTCCAACCCTTTGCAACCCCATGAATCACAGCACGCCAGGCCTCCCTGTCCATCACCAACTCCCGGAGTCTACCCAAACCCATGTCCATTGAGTCGGTCATGCCATCCAGCCATCTCATCCTCTGTCGTCCCCTTCTCCTCCTGCCCCCAATCCTTCCCAGCATTAGGGTCTTTTCCAATGAGTCAACTCTTTACATGAGGTGGCCAAAGTATTGGAGTTTCAGCTTCAACATCAGTCCTTCCAATGAACACCCAGGACTGATCTTCTTTAGGATGGACTGGTTGGATCTTCTTGCAGTCCAAGGGACTCTCAAGAGTCTTCTCCAACACCACAGTTCAAAAGCATCAATTCTTCAGCGCTCAGCTTTCTTCACAGTCCAACTCTCCCATCCATACATGATTACTGGAAAAACCACAGCCTTGACTAGACGGACCTTTTTTGGCAAAGTAATGTCTCTGCTTTTCAATATGCTATCTAGGTTGGTCATAACTTTCCTTCCAAGGAGTAAGTGTCTTTTAATTTCATGGCTGCAGGCCCCATCTACAGTAATTTTGGAGCCCCCCAAAATAGGGGCTAGTACAATTTGGTGAATGCTACCTTCAATACTTAGAATTTCAAAAGTAACCTCTTTGGCAAAGGTTATATATAATTTGAGGCTTTCCAGGTGGCTCAGTGGTAAAGAACCCACCTACCAATGCAGAAGACTCAGGCTTGATCCCTGAGTTGAGAAGATTCCCTGGAGGAGAAAATGGCAACCCACTCCAGTATTCTTGCCTGGAGAATCCCATGGACAGAGGAACCTGGTGGGCTACAGTCCAAGGGGTCAAAAAGAGTCAGACATGACTGAGCACACATATACTGTTTGTTCTCCCAAATCAGTAGGGGTCACCCACAAGTAAAGAACACCTTTTTAAACAAAGCAACTACTTAACATCTCATAACATTTGCATATTTCAGGAAGTTTTAGCCATCTGTCTCAGAATGGGGCATACTTACGATTTAAAATGCCTTTGTTACTTACCTGAAATTGAAATTTAACTGGACAACCTGCATTTTTACTTTCTAAATCTGACAACCCTATCCCGAAGTCCTGAGAGGAAGCAGAACAGGTAGCCAGGTAATTGATGCAGGGCTGAGATCAGAACTCAAATCTCTAGACACTTAACCATGAGCACCTTCCAAAGAGGAACCTAGGAGGAAAGTTTCAGCTAAGCCAATATGAGATGCAATTCATTAACCCAAAAAAGTAATGAGTCAGGAGGAGAAGGGGAAATATACCTTCCCAACTGGCCAAGGGAAAAAAATGTAAGGCAGCTGCAACTGCTTGAAAATTATTTTAAAACAACAAATGTCTCATTTTCTGAAAATGTCTCTCCAAAACTCAGTTCCTGAAACCCAGATTTGATTATTTTTACAAAAACTTTGACCATCACCTCTGTGAATTCCTAGGAGAGGTCAGATCACTTAGAAGTCACCAGAATCCAAAGGTAAGATCTAGAAATATGAGCTAACAGAAGATAAATATTCAGCACCATGGACAGTGGTTGTTATTGCCATAGAGGAGGCATTCTCCTTTTCACTGTTCTTGATATTGTGACTTTTCAAAAATTAGCTTTTCCCTCTGTGAACCAGCTTCATGTTCTCTCTAATTTCCAATCAGTATGATGGGTTGGCTCACCACTTTGGCATATAATGTTTTCAAAGAGATGTTGACACCAATACCCAAGGTACCTTCTATCTTTTGGTCTGTCTTTGCCCCTCTCCAGACCCTTTTCTCATTTTTAAAATTCTCTTTCACTTTACTTATTTTTAATAAATAAGCCTTTTGCTTACTTATTTTTTCCTCATCCTTTTTTCCTTTTTTAAAAATTCTTTATTCTATCCCTTGTCATGTACCTTGTGCAGTCCTAATGAGGACCCTCATAACTAAAACAATATTTTCCTTAAGTAATCAAGATGGCATAGAAGAAATAAAGGCAAGACCATAGAAACACTCAGTGGATTAGTTGTTGCCAGGGGCTGAGGGTGAGGGGTGGAGTTAGCTACAAAGGGAGGAAGGTGATGAGACTCTACTATATCTTGACTGTGCTGGTGGTTACACAGTGGTACACATTCATCAAAAGTCATAGGACTGTATATTATAATTATACTGCATGTAAATTACTCATCAGTAAACCAGATGATTAAAAAAAATGACATCAGAGGAAAGAGTGATATATGTTTGATAACTTCAGGCCAGATCATGGTCAGTCCTGCCCACTTGCATTAAGGCATCAGCTGAATTGAATTCATTATGTTTGCTCTGGAAACTTCATTTAGAGAGGGACACTCGCAAACTAAAAACAATAGTCACCAACAGCTGTTGGTGTTGGTGACTATGCATAAAGGGTTAGACCTTTCTGTGTGTCTCCAGAAGGCAGAACTCATACCAGTGAGTGGAACTGAAAAGAATATGGAATTGAATTATCCAAGAATAGAATGGGTTGCCTTTCTAAGATAAAGGGGAAGTTATTCAAGTAGTAGCTGTATAACATTCTATCAGAGATTTTACCAAAGAGATTTGGAGTTATAAGGGAGGTTAGACTAGATCTCAGCTAACATTCCTACAATGCTCAACTCTGTGAAATTTACCTGAACTCCCATTTATTTGTGCTGCTTAGTATCCCTTCACAATGGGTTGCTTACACAAAGCAGTTGAAGGCACACTTTCTGGTAAGCAATCATGGCTTTTCCCCTTAGAAGACAAAAAATATATATTTATTATTCCAAATTAATTCTTCATTACATCCGTAATTGTTGCCTTTAAATAAGAGGAACAATATTTGCATTAACTTTATTAAAAGTACATAACAAGTCTTTTTGTGAAATGATCTATTAAGGACTTAACTTGAAATTAAGGACTTGATTTGAAATCTTAACAATGACATTCCGCTAGCCACTAGGTTTTTTTCCCTTTTTACTTCTGTGGAAAATGGAGTCATTAACCTTCTATTCTCTAGAATTCCAAAATAAAAATTTTGAATGTTTTACATTTCCCAATGGATCTGAGGTCCTTTGATGCAATCTTTAAACTGTCATAAAATTGTCAGTGGTAGGGACATTAAACTGTTGCCCTTCTAAGATTAGTATCAAAAACAGGATAGTCTTTTCCTTAAGTTACCTACTCATTTTAAGTAAATAAGTGGTCATTGCTTTAATATTAAAAGTACTTGAATGACAAACAACATACACAAGTCTCGGAACAGTCATGTGTTTAGATTTGCACAGTACTACATTCTAGAAAAATCACTGCAAGAAATTTTAAGGGCCCTGAAGAAATCAAGCTTCTCTAAAGAAACCACATATGTCATTTAACCTTTGTTCTGGATATTTTCCTGTAAACTAAGTATATGAATATTGGCTAAAGTAACTTGTTATTTTTAGCAGTATATATGTTACATAAAAAACCAAGTCTGGGTTTCTTCCCTAATTGTTCTATATTGTATATATCTCGTTCATTATGAAATCTAGCCAAAATTTTATTACAAAACATTTTTGCTCTGTCTTTAAAAGTTTTAAAGTCCTATTAAGGATTCAAACCAAAATAGAAACTTTCTGGAAGGAGATGAGAAAGATGCAACTTTTGTTAAAAATTCCAGACACCGTGCAGGGGAAAATCTAACTGTTACTTATAACTGAGTTAAGTAAAATACAAAAATAAATGTAAAAACAAGAAAAAGAAACAAAATCAATTAAGGCTCTTAAAATTATAAGCTGCATGGCAGCAAATTTCAGGTTTGTTAGTTCTTTTTCCTGGAGTGGAATTTCATATACGGGATGTAGGACTCATTGAATATTATTTGAGAGGTGTAGGCTTTCTCTCCCTTGTTATATAAACATATAATATAAAACTCTATTAAGCAATGGCATGAGCAATGTAAGAAGCAAAATACAAGCTCAGTATTCACTCTAAAGCCATGGTTTTCGAACATGAGTGTACATCCAGATTACCTAGAGAGTTTGTCAAAGCACAGATAGTTAAACATCACCCCTAGAGTTTCTGATTCAGTGAGGCTGGTGGGGTTAGAATTTCCCAGATGATGTTGATGCTGCTAGTCGGAGTCATATTGAAGAACCACTGCCCTACAGAGAAGATAAGGGTTACCCCAGTAGTGGGAAGCACACTGGTGTGAGAATCATGAAATGCCAATGCCAAAGGCAAGAATAAGGGTGAGATATTGGGAGAAAAGATGCCTATCTGAATCCCAACTTTTAAAGCATTGTTTTTTTTTTTCATCTATAAAATGGGGATAATGATAACTCCAATGTCATTAAATTATATCAATAATTTAAATTACTTGGCACGATGCCAGGATTTTCTCACGAATCACTAGCTAGAATTATTAACCGTGATTTTAGGAATGACACATATAAGTTACAGTTTCAAAAGAAATAGAATGTTATATTAAACAATGTTTAAGAACTTATTACTCTAACACTCTGATTCGATATATTTTCCATTTTCCTTATTTAACACAATTTAATATTAATAAAATTTAAGATATTTTATGCTCCACTGAGTGATTTGGAGACACAAAATTAAGGGTAACACAAGCTCCCTGCTCGTGCCCTTGAGAGGCTTCTAATCAGGTTGAAGAGAAAGACCACATATACATGAAACAGTTAAATAATAATTATGATAGTATATGATGAAGTAACATAGTTAGTGGTTCAGACAGTTCATAAAAAAAATGTAGGTTCTCCAAACTTAAAAAGGAACTTGGGCCTTAAGCTTCATACTGAAGGATATGCATGATGACAATAATGAATAATAATTGCTTAGTTCTTTTTATAGCTGTAATAATATAATAACAATATAGTAATGTAATATTAATCATTTTGCACAGCTTTCAGGAAAATCTATATACATTATTTCAGATATTATCCCATCTCATAAATAAGAAAAAAAAACAAGGCTCAGAGATGTTAAGTCATTTGACCACAGTTACGCAGATAATATGGTGGGAAGTAAGAATCATTCTCTGGAGAAGGAAATGGCAACCCACTCCAGTATTCTTGCCTGGAGAATCCCAGGGATGGAGGAGCCTGTTGGGTGCCGTCTATGGGGTCGCACAGAGTTGGACATGACTGATGTGACTTAGCAGCAGCAGCAGCAGCAGCAGCAAGAATCATTCTCAGCTCTTCAGTCATCATATACTCTCCATTATACCAGGGAATAGATGGCAATTTAATGAAGGGCATGGAAAAAAAAATGAGCATATGATATTCAAGGAATGGGTTGATATATCTTGACCAGGAGATTTAATTTAGTAATCAGTAGCCCCCAAGTTAAGTTAGAGCTAGAACTGGGTAAGGCAGATGGTAATTACGGGAACCCTTAAAATTCATTTTGAGGGTTTACATTTTGGTTTGAGGTCAGTGAGTTAGTATTGAAAACTCACTGGGTACAAACTGGATTTAAGGAAAAGCAAGTTAATCTTGTTCATTCATCTACTCTACTCAACAATAATTTATTGGGCATTAAGTGCCAGGTTTTGTGCCAGGTCCTGGGACTACAAAGATGAATAAGATACGGTCCTGTCTTCAAAGAGGGTGGGAGAGAAATGTACAAAGGTGGTGAGAGAGAAATGTACATTAAAGATTACAATGTCATGTGACAGATGTAATACTAAAAGGAGAAATCAGTCGAATGCAAACCTACATTTGCCTTTCAAAAGTTTCATTTATAGTGTGTTCTCCATTTAAGTAGATTTAGCATTAAATCATGGAGAAGGCAATGGCAACCCATTCCAATACTCTTGCCTGGAGAATCCCATGGACAAAGGAGCCTGGTAGACTACAGTCCATGGGGTCGCTAAGAGTCAGACATGACTGAGCGACTTCACTTTCACTTTTCACTTTCATGCATTGGAGAAGGAAATGGTAACCCACTCCAGTGTTCTTGCCTGGAGAATCCCAGGGACAGAGGAGCCTATTGGATGCTGTCTATGGGGTCACACAGAGTCGGACACAACTGACGCGACTTAGCAGCATTAAATCAGTTACCAATGAGTGTCTCTAACTCATGTGAAAAAAATCCCAGTTACATTTTGGTATGACTCCTAGGATAGCAGATAAATTTCTACTTGAGGAGGAATGAAATTCCTCCAACAGGGCAAGGGAAAGAGCAAGAAGGACTCATATAATGTGGGATACTTAAGCTGGTTCTTAGAAGATGAGCAGAAATACATCTAACAGACTAAGAGAAAATGCATCCCAGGCATTGCAAAGGCCTGGGGCCCTGAAATAGCCCATCCTATTAGGAGATTTGCAAGAAAGTTGCTTTTGCTGGTGTCTGGACTCTGGTGATTGCAATAAAAATAGACAGTAAATAAGTATGCTTCTTAGAGAACTTAAATGCAATTATCTATATCAAATGCCTAACAATCTCCCTGGCACATCCTAGACCCTGAATACATGTTAGTTCTTTCCCTCTGTCTTCACTTCACACCCATTTCTGTTTTAAAGATACACATAGGTTTGAATCAAAACACTTACCTTTTTATTCACTGGTGTCTTAACTCAAAAATGGTAGTTGTGATTGTGACCAGATGCTTAAAAACGTCTACCACTATCTAAACCTTAGAATTCTCTCCCTGAAGGGTGATCCTTGGAAGCCCCGAAATGCAGATTCCTAAACCACACCCGCAGAATCAGAATCTTTGGTGATAAGTCAATCCAAGGCATCCTGAAGAATGCACGCTCCACAGAGAAGTCTAATGTGCAGCCAGGTTTGGGAATCACAACCAGAGCTCCAGGAATTCATAAAAGATCCTCCAGTTGTGGAACACTACAGTCACATTGGCTCTGTTGTTTAGTCATTCAGTCCTGTCTGACTCTTTGCGACCCCATGGACTGCAGCCCACCAGGCTCCTCTGTCCATGGGATTTTCAGGCAAGAGTACTGGAGTGGGGTGCTATTGCCTTCTCCGATGACCAACCTAGATAGGATATTGAAAAGCAGAGACATTACTTTGCCAACAAAGGTCTGTCTAGTCAAGGCTATGGTTTTTCCAGTGGTCATGTATGGATGTGAGAGTTGGACTGTGAAGAAAGCTGAGCGCTGAAGAATTGATGCTTTTGAACTGTGGTGTTGGAGAAGACTCTTGAGAGTCCCTTGGACTGCAAGGAGATCCAACTAGTCCATTCTGAAGGAGATCAGCCCTGGGATTTCTTTGGAAGGAATGATGCTGAAGCTGAAACTCCAGTACTTTGGCCACCTCATGCAAAGAGTTGACTCATTGGAAAAGACTCTGATGCTGGGAAGGACTGGGGGCAGGAGGAGAAGGGGACAACAGAGGATGAGATGGCTGGATGGCATCACTGACTCGATGGACGTGAGTCTGAGTGAACTCTGGGAGTTGGTGATGGACATGGAGGCCTGGCGTACTGCGATTCATGGGGTCGCAAAGAGTCTGACACGACTGAGCGACTGAACTGAACTGATACACATATATATATATTTGTAGTCCACTTTAAATTTTGAGAGAAAATTTGCATTTCATGAAATGTGAAAATCTGACGTTTTATGTCCAAGTTTTGATGACTTTTGACAAATACAAATTCCACATCGCCTACACTCCATTAAGATATGTAACAGTTCCATCACTCTAGAAAGTTCCTTCATGCTGCTTCTTAGTTGATCCCTACTCTCTGCTACCCAGAGACAACTCTCTTCTGATTTTGATCATTAATGATTAGTTTTGCCTGTTTTAGAACTTAGCATGAATGCTTGGCTTCTTTCACACAACATGATTTCTGTAAGAGTTATCAATGTTCTTTAGCATATCTATAGCTCATTCCTTTTTATTGTTGAGTAGTATTTCATTACACAAACATATCATAATTTATTTATCCATTCTCTTCTTGATGGACATGTGGACATTTCCAGCTTTATTAGAAAAACTATTATGGACAGTCTTGTAAAAATGTTTTTATGAACATACTTTTTTTTGTTTATCTTGAGTAAATACTTTTGAGTCATAGGGTAGATATAGGCCTAATTTCATAAGAAACTACCCAGCTTCTTACTATTGAGTTTTGAGTTGTTCTGTGGCCCTTACAACTTTTCCCTTGACCAAAGATTGTATTACTGTTACTACCTCCCAGGCAGGAAGCTAAACAAGAATTGGGACCTTCCCACTCAGAGCCGTGAGACTACCGTTTGCTGATCATGGCATTTACACATGAGATTTTTTAATCTCCTTCCTGACAGCTGCAGCAACCCGTGATTCATGAGTTAGGTTTCAGTTCAGTTGCTCAGTTGTGTCCGACTCTTTGCGACCCCATAGACTGCAGCACCCCGGGCTTCCCTGTCCATCACCAACTCCCAGAGCTTACTCAAACTCATGTCCATTGGGTGAGATTTACTTGATCACAAGAAGAAAACTTAGACAAAAAAAAAAAAATCCTAAAACCCTAATGCTGTAAATTCAGCCTTTGCACTGTCAATGGACAAATGACTTACTGTAACAGAGGGCAGTGCCCTTATGAAGTGAAACTTTTGGAACTCAAAGAATTGAACTGGAGCAAGTGATATGTATTAGCTGCCGGAGAAAGTAACTTTTTAAAAAGATAATAAAAGGTCCGGCCTAGTTTCATTATTTTATCAGCTTCAGTTTCCACTCCCCAAGCACAGTTTGTTTGTTTATTTTTAGACTTGTTCCAGAAATATATTTTATTATATGATATGTTAGGGTGGGGGAGAGAGGAGCAAGAAGAAAACAGCTGCGGTAATGACAAAGACTTCCTTCCAAGACATGCCGGTTCATTAACAGACAGAATTCCAGCACTTCATCATAATTCCCCCTTCCCGGAGAGTGGACATTACCTGAGCTTCATTTCCCCAAAGTGCACTCCTCAGCGCTTCAATACTGTGCTGAAAGCATACCTGTTTTACACTATTCATTTGAGCATACTCAAATGAGCCAAAAAAGAAAAAAAAAAAAAAAAAGGTCTAACCCATCTGTCAGAGTTGGAAGAGAGGAGGAATATAGGAAGAATTTGTGCATACATGTCAAAGAGAAAATAAAAGGAGACTGTTCTGGAAATATTAAATGATCTTATAATCACGTGATGTTAATAATATATATGAAGCAGAGTCTGCATCCTCCATGGTTCCAGGGTGGGGGGTGATTAGAGGGGTGGGTAGGGGAAGTGGGAGAGGGGGAGTGGATGAGCTGAAGTAGAACAGAAACAAAAAAATGAACGTCTAAGGAAAATCTGTAGTAGGACCATACACGGTAATGGCCTGACCTTATAGGTCTCTGTTTTAAGGTAGCTTTTTTGCAGTTCAGTTTCCTGCCCTCTTCCCTAGGTGATGAGTCTCAGCTTCTCCCAGTTAAGACAAAAAGGAAAAAATGATTTACAGCTACCTTCTGGATAGCAATACAGAAAGCCCACTCAGCTGGTGACCTTGCTCAAGGTATGAATTGCAGAGCCAAAAAGGGCAGTTCTCAGAGCTTAAATAGCCATGAGCAGCTTCCTTCCTGGAAGCAGAGAGATAGATAGTCAGGTAAGAAGAATATATATAATAAAATAATATGTATATATATGAAGTAACATATACAGTATATATAACTAATGTATACATTGCCAATTACATGGTACATCTCACATAATACATCAAAGATCAAGATGAGGGCACACAGCGCTTAGGGAAGTACAGTTCCCATCTTAGCTCTGCTATGAGCTTTGGGGTTTTAATTCAGTACAAGGAAAAACAACAGCAAACTGAAGTGCTCTTTTCATCCTTTCAAAGCACAGTTTTCAGGAACAGAGAGAGGCGTTGCCAGGCGGGAGGAGAGAATTGACGGGGAGAAACATTACAGCCAATCTAGAAATGATTGTCCCTGATGTGTCACGTTTGATTCACGGAAGGAAAAGAAAGTTGACCCTGGATTAGTTCCGTCCTTGGATTGTCCTTCCACCAAGTTTTCCCAAGTGAGGAGCAGCTGCCCACCCAGAGCTCAGGGCAGCCTCTCCTGGATCTAACCTGGC
>NW_011494846.1:5878235-5900825 GCF_000754665.1 Bison bison bison
CACCGCACCCCAGATCGGGTCTGGCTGTTCTACTCTCTACTGGTTCTGGAGAACAGCATCAAGTTCTCAGTAGTCCTTGTAACTCCTGCTCTAGATGTCCATCCTCCCGCTGCAGGGGCCAAACCAACCTGCTATCTGTTGCCACCGTAAGAACTGAGTGAGGGCTTTGAACATAGCTGGGGAGGCAAGCAGTAGGGGGTGGACAGAGCTGTCTTCCCTTCTGCCTCCATCTGTCACTGCCTCTACCAGGCCCCACCACACTGCCACCAAAGAGTAGGGGAAAAATTCAGGGTATGTTTCACTGCCTATTGTTTCATGTTTTAGTGAACAGTTTGCAATGACCAAAAGAAGAAAAATAAAAAAGGGCTCCATCAGAACCACTGGGCCCTCTGGGGTTCAACAGCATCATTCCCGGTACCCAGATCACTCCCCTACATTTCGTAGTTTTTTGATCCGGTCCGGCCTCCTCGCCCAGCCTGGACAGCAGAGCAGGGGCAGCAGGCCGAGGGGCGGGATGATGAATTCAGAAACACAGGATCAGCGCGGAGATTAGGCTGTCAGCCTCGGAAGCACTTTCCTGCTGAAGAGGAGATAAGCAGGAAAAGGTGAATGAGAACACTAGTCACGACAGATGGTTTGGGAGATTTGGAAAAGAGAGAGGGGAAAAGGGAAAGGTGTGGGGTGTGGGAGACAGACAGGGTTTAGGAGAAGGGCTGGTGGGGAGAGAAAATGGTCAGCAAGTGGTCTCTGGCTGGAGCCTCTGACCTTGAGACCACCCTCCTACCCATTAGGAGGGCTATTATAAAAAATGTTTTAAGAAAGGAGAAAAATAAGGAAAAAGGGTTGGTAGAGATGAGGACAAATTGGAACCCTGACACCCTATTGATGAGGATGTAAAATGGTGCACCCACTATGGAAAACAGTATGGTGGTTTTTCAGAACTCAAGAATAAGAGTATCATATGATCCAGCAACTCCACTTCTGAGCATGCACCCCAAAGAATGAAACTAGGGATTCAAGGAAATATTTGTACACCCGTGTTCATAGCAGCATTGTTCACAATAGCCCAAAAGTGGAAGAAACCCAAGTCCGCTGACAGAAGAATGGATAAACAAAACAGGGTATATGTACAAACCATGGGAACACTACTTAGCATAAAAAATGGAGGAAATACTGTCATGTGCTACAATAAGGATAAACCCTGAGGACATTATGCTAAGTGAAGTAAGCCAATCACAAAAATACTGTATGATTTTACTGATATGTGATACTTCAGAGTAGTCAAATTCATGGAGACAGAAAGTAGAGAGATGGTTTCTGGGGGCTGGAGAAAAGGGAAAGGAGAGTTATTGTTTAACAGGTTCAGAGTTTCAGTGTTGCAAGATAAAATGAGTTCTGGAGATGAATGATAGTAATGGCTGCACAACAATGAATGTACTTAATCCACTTGAATGAAAAGGGCAGCCCAGGGCACTCAGTCTAGAGTCTCCTGTAAGCTGCCTGCTGGGCCAGCTAGTGTTACTCACTCAGTCATGTCTGCCTCTTTATGACCCCAGTGGATTGTAGCCCACAAACCTCCTCTGTCCATGGGATTCTCCAGGCAAGAATACTAGAGTGGGTTTCCGTTTCCTTCTCCAGGGGATCTTCCCGACCTAGGAATCGAACTTGGGTCTCACACATCGTGGGCAGATTCTTTACCATCTGAGCCAGCAGGGAAGCCTAGAACTCCTTCCAAAGCCTAGCATGTCAATATGCTTTTATGAAGACCACTATATCAGAGCTTAATTTTTTATCATTGCAACAATGATACCAGTTTAAAAGTATGCAGAGCAGGGTTTTTCTCCTTTCAGTGTTTTCCTCTCTTTGAATTGTTTCTTCCAGTGAGTAAAAAAAATGTTGACCCCGCTCCCTCTCCGTGATTAAAATGGTAAATTTTATATGATGTGTATTTCATCACAGTTTTTTTTAAGTGGGTGCAGGAAAAGTAGGGAAATATCTGAATACCTTGGGATCAGGGCTGTGTTTGCTATTTGTACTATGAGGCTATTTTTCATGGTTACAGTCTCTAACCAGAGAAACCATATAAGAAATTCATTCACTAGCCCCCACATTCTCATCACATCCTTCCTCAAACTTGATGTCTCAGAAGGCTGAATTTGAATCTGTTTTTCAGATTTCATTGCTGACACAATTGCCCATATGTGGACAGAATTTCAAGCCTTCTCATTTTAGCTTTATTCTAGCTTTCTCTTCCTGCTTTGGCAAGCCTGTTTAAGCAAGTACGCAGGACCATGCAGACAGGTATGGCTTTAACCTAAGAGTCTCCTTGTGCCTGTCTTCCCTTGAGTGGTACAAATATGCTCTCTTCTCAGAAATATCGATCAGGCATTTCTGCTCACTCAGCCTCAGCCAAAGACTTAAGTGCGAGGATTCCAGCTCTGCTGGTATTATGCATTCTATTAACATTATGTTAATTAACTGAAAAGCCACACATTGATTTTCCTTGAGAGGTTCCAAGGATCAAATATCAATGAATGGACCCAGCTAAGCCTAATTCGCTAATGGATTTTTAACCTACATGGAGAGAAAAGCTTCAAGGGAAAAGTAATTTTTCCATCTGCCAGAAGAAATGAAGAACTTACCTTTTCCAACTGATTTAGAGACTTTCCACATTCTAAGAAATCCAAAAATAATTTCTACACATAAGCCTTATGTTTTCTTTAATTGTTGTAGAAAAGGTCAGACGGAAAGAATCTCAAAGCAAGACCCCCAGTTCAATTAATTATGGAATATCCAGGAATTGTGGATCAAAATAAACATATTCGTTGAACCTGGGCATTAATGTCTTATTCTGACAAGGCTCTTAACAGTACTACATGTCAAAAAATGTTTAATGCTTGTATTTAGGAGGGTAAAAGGAAAATTCTCACAATCCATTATAGCACCCAGCTCGTCACTGTTTTCTCCTAAGAGGGAACAGTCTAATAAGTCTAATAAACAGTCTAACATGTTTTCTCCTAAGAGGGAACAGTCTAATAAGTCAGGGGTTGAGGATCCCTTCAGTAAATGGCGGTAGGTAGAACTGAGTGATGTGACTTTGCAAACATCTCCCTAAAAATCTCTTTTTGCTCAGTGCTGACTACATTATTATCATCATCCCTTAGACTGATTTCCAAGCAGGTTTCCTTAAATCATAGTGAAATGGGAGGTACAAAGAGTAAAACTGCTAGTAACAAAATGATAGTTTCTGTGAACACCCACAGCACAACACATCTCTAGTCCCACAGTGCCAAGCCCCAGACATTTTTCCTAGTTCAAGAGGATATTGGATGGGGTAGGGGGAGAGTAAAGGAAGAAAATAGAGCTTATGTATCTTACATCAAAAACTGGGCAGCATATGTAATAGAAGAAGCAAAGACTTTACAATTATATAAATATGTTTGTAGAAAAACTCCGTTACTTCCATCCTAAGGGACAAAAAAAAAAAAAAAAAAAAGAGGGTATTGGGGATTCTCAGAAGCTCCCGGGGGCTTCCCAGGTGGGACTAGTGGTAAAGAACCTGCCTGCTAATGCAGGAGACACAGGTTGGATTCCTGGGACGGGAAGATCCTTGGAGAAGAGGATGGCAACCCGCTCCAGTATTCTTGCCTGGAGAGTCCCCTGGACAGAGGAGCCTGGCAGGCTACAGTCCATGGGGTCACACAGAGTCGGACATGGCTAAAGTGACTGAGTGCAGAGAAGCTCCTACTGCGTCTCGGCGCCTCCTGTGGCTCCAGCAGATGGGCTTGCCATACGTGTGTCACTCCAACCCCGACTGCGGGCATGTCCTGTCTCTTCTCATGTCAGAGACTACTGTGAATTACCAAAGTGCGTTTCCGCTTTCCCCGGGTACAGGTGTACTGCATTTCCCAGCCTCCTTTCAGGTGCATGGCCCTGGGGTTGAGTTCCAGCAGGTAGACTATGAGAAGAAGTGAAGTACCATGTCCGGGCCTGGCCAGTAAAACCTCCCTCGTGACCTCTTGCTCTCTCACTCTCTCTCCCTCTGTCTGGCAGCTAGTTATTGGTGTCCACAGAACTTGCTGAAGATGCCAGAGCCTCTGTTGGCCTGGATCACTGAATGACTGCCCCGAGCAAGGTCTTCCCTACCTCTTGCCTCCACGCACCTCTCCAGATTCACTACCACTGCCTACCAACTGCTCTTTGTGTCAACAAAACGTGAATCATTACATGAAGCCATGAAATTCAGATTTTTTTCTATTTCAGCCAGGGGTATATTTCATGAAAAGATAATGAAAGCTTAAGTCTGGGGACCCCTCACATTCATGGCCCCCTTCAAAGAACCAAGAAAGGTCCCTGGAAATGATTTCATGTGGTCATTTGTGTTTTTTTTCCTAAAATTTGCAAAAGTCAAATGTTTTAGTTACAAGTGGTAAAGCCCACATTCTTTTTCCTCTTTAATTTCCTCTCCATTATATGTCACTTTGTCTCTAATGGCATTGGAGTGTCCAGGAGGCATTTTTGGAATCTGGCTAAAGGAAGTTTATTTTGGATTTCATGGGGTCATTTACCTGGTTCAAAGTCACTTCCAGGTATATCGAAGTTATTGCTGGCTGAACCAGGATAGAAATTCTAGAACCAGGAATTCTCCTAGTGCCCTTTGTGCCAACCTACCTGGTGTCCAAACATAAAAGAGCTCTAATGCAGCATGTACAGGTTCTGTGACTCCTGGCATCAGATCCACGGGTAATAGAGCACAAAGTTTGAAATGTGCCCGGTCAGAAGCTTCTCTGTGAGAATTCCTTCTAATCCTTAGGCATGTAAATGTGTAAGCAGACAATTTGGTTCTCAACAACACCTAGTCAAAACAGTGATTGTCTTTGGTGAGTGTATGCAATTATAAATATGCCATACATTTCCTCCCCCTTTTATTATAGAAATCACTCAAAATCTTTCAGAATTCTTGTTTGTTGAGCACAAGCTGGTAGGAATATTACAAAGAGTGCATCATTTGCATTGTCTTCATTCTTTTATTCACCCTAACAATCAATAATTGAGAATTAATTCTGATTAACCATTCTAGAAAAAAAAAGACCAAATTATGTTTTCATTCTCTCTGCAGAAAGTGATATTACAAAATCATCATCAGATGAAGAAGTGATCAAAAGTATGCCACCCAAGAGAGTAAGGAAAAGAAGTCTTGAAGAGATGTGTCAGGCAACTAGTAAAAATATAGTGTTACATTTCTGGGCTTGGTACTATTTATCAGCTTTTTAAAAATTATTATTCTTTGGAGTACAGTTGATTTACAGTGTTGTGTTTCTGCTGTACAACAAAGTGAATCGTTTATTCATATACACACGTCCACCTGTTTTAGATTCTTTTCCCATATAGGTCACTACAGAGTACTGACTATAGAGCTCCCTGTGCTATACAATAGGTCCTTATTAGTCATTTATTTTATATATTTGTTGTTTTAGTCACTAAGTCATGTCTGACTCTTTGCAACCACATGGACTGTAGCCCACCAGGCTCCTCTATCCATGGGATTTCCCAGGCAAGAATACTGGAGTGGGTTGCCATTTCTTTCTCCAGGGTATCTTCCCAACCCAGGGATCGAACCCACGTCTCTTGCATCTCCTGCATTGACAGGCGAATTCTTTACCACCAAGCCACCTGGGAAAGCCCTATTTTATATATACTGGTACATGTATTAACATGTCAGTCCCAGTCTCCCAGTTTATCCCCCCTTTCCCCTTTGGTAACCATAAGTTTGTTTTCAACATCTGTAACTCTATTTCTGTTTTGGAAATAAGCTTTTTAAAAGTTTAAATTATTGGGATTGACCTAATTATTCTAAAAAATAGTCCTTTTTGTGCCAAGTTTTATATTTATAACTGTGTATTCTTTTCTTAAAGAGCCCCCAACATTTTATAACCCTCTGGCCCCACTAAGTCCAGCCCTGACACAGCGTCTGGCACTATTCTAGTGATGCACCAGCTTCAGTGCCACCCAGGCCACTGTGTCTTGAGGGGGACGTGCTGACGACCTCAGTAGCCGAGGGCATCTCCAGGGAGGAACCTGTGTCCCTTGGGCCGCTCTCACACCAGTTCCCTGTCTCAGATGATAGGAGGCAGGTTCTCTGAGGCTGCACAGAAAGCCAGCGCAGAGGCTTCTTCTCATCTGTGCTCACAGCGATCAGTGCCTCCCTTCTAACCAGCATTCCTGGATGCAGCACGAGCACCTGTGTTCTAGCTCCCCGTCAGACACGGTGCCAGGTGTGCTCTTGGGGGCCAATTGTCAGATTTAATAAAAACCAGTCACTATAGCTCCCCTGAGCTGTCAGACAAGCTCAAACCTGGCCAATGTGCCAATTAACCTTCCAGACTTGCCCAAACATATCTGGTCACAGCCACGATACCCAGCTCGGATACTTGGCTTCCAGTCTTTCTAGCCAAGACGCATTTCTAAGTAATAAAATCTCATTCAGTCTTGAGAGTTTATGAGTGGGAGTCTTCCCTATGCTAAAGACAAGGGAAATAGATTTAGAAATCTTCACCAACTTCCCCATGATCTCAGAATCTACAAGTCATAGACTAAGTGCCGAAACTCAAACCTTCTGCCTTTTGAATCTATGCTCTGCACCCCTTCAATCCATTGAGATTAAAAGCACTGGTTACAGAAGGATTGGTCAAGGTGAAGATGCTGAAACATGAGCATGGTTGCTGAGAGTTTTCAGGGGTTTCAGGGCTGTTGTTTTGTCTTTATAAGCAGACAGAGAGAAAAAAAAGAGTTGGCACCTTGCACCAATAGTAACTATGAAATGGACTATTTCTTCCTTGATCCACTTAATTCTTGATGAGGAGAGAGTTAAATAGATGACCCCATAATGCTTTTCTGTTTGAAATAATCATCGGTACTACATAACCAGGACAACAAGTTGTGTCTTCTCTTACCGTTGATATTCATGGTACACAAAAGCACCAAAATGTGTTCAAAGTGGTTATAGTATCAACTTTGTTACACTACAGAAGGAAGAGTGATTCCTAAAGCCACTGTAGAGAGTTTGTAAGAGGAGATATGGGGAAAAAAAGATGAGGATCTGACCTTAAAGAGACTGAACAGCTCTCACACGCTAGAGGCATAATTCATAGCAGAGAAGATGACTGTGTCAGAAATATTTCTTGATAGGTCTTTGGTTGAGGAAAGTGAGCCCCACCCCCACCTGCTGCTCCCAGGGGCCAACTAAAGGAAAAGATGAAACTGGAAAAGAGCTGCATTTCTTGATAAGAAAATAACAGAATTAGGAGCTGTTCATTGATGACTTGAGATAAACGGGTGAGGTAGATGTGGGAACCAGGAAGGAGGAAGGAGGTGAAATAGAAGGAAGATCTTAAAGAAAAGAAAGGGGTTTGAGTGGCATCCATTAGCTGAAGTCAAATGGGAGATGCTGGCCCAGTAAGAAATGCCCTGAATTAAGAAAAGACCATGGAACCGTAAGTCAGGGAGGTCTATCATGCACTTTAAAGGTTTTTACTTGCAGTGCCCTCTAATGTTATCATCCACCCCATCCCTTCCCTTTTCCCTAAAACCTTGGGTCAGAATCTGCTCCACCATCCTTGCTGGGACACTTTGGAGAGAAGGGACTGAGGCTGAGTCCTGCATTAGCAAGCTGATCCAAGAAGAGAGAGGTGTCAGAGCCAAGACCAATGACCAGTTGCAGCCCTGGGAGCCCTAGAGAGTGAAGCCCCTCAGAAAAGGCAGGCACATCAGAGAATCCTTCTGCAACCTGTGAGATACTCAAACTATGTTATCTGCATAGTAAAGAATGACCACAGAATTTTTCAGAAATGAGAGATGTCAGGAATGCATAAACAAAATAGCTCACTAATAAAGCTGATATTAGTCTTTGAGTCTTAGGATGAAGTGAAAGACATTAGGCAGGAACAGAAGCCCTGAGACCTAAGACTAAAAGCAAGGAACAGGGCTAGCGGCAAGCCTGGGATTAACTCAGTGACCTGCTTCTCTGGTCACGGCCTTTCCCAGAGCATCATCTGTTAGGGGCTGAAATGTGTCCTCCCAAATTTTATATATTGAAGTCCTAGCCCCCAGTACTGCAGAATGGAACTGTATTTGAAGATAGGGTCTTTAAAACAGGTAATTAAAGTAAAATGATGTTATTAGAGTGGACCCTAATCCAATGACTCATGCTCATGCTAAGTTGCTTCATCTTGTCTGACTCTTGGCGACCCCATGGACTATGTGACCTGCCAGGCCTACTCTGTCCGTGGAATTTTCCAGGCAAGAATACTGGAGTGGGTTACCATGCCCTCCTCCAGGGGATCTTCCCGACCCAGGGACTGAATCCACATCTCCTGCATTGCAGGCAGATTCTTGCCCCACTGAGCCACTGGGGAAGCCCTAATCCAGTGACCAGTGTTCTTAGAAGAAGAAGAGATCAGGACACAGAAACACACAGAGGGAGGACTCTGTGAGGACACGGGGTGAAAGCCATCAATAAGTCAGAGAGGCTTCAGGAGGAAACCCACACCTCAATCTTAGACTTCCAGCCTCCAGCATTGTGGAATAAATTCTATTTAAAGCAGCCAGTCTGTTTCGCAGAGCAGCCCTAACAAACTAGCACAGCGCCCCCTCTCCTCTGGTCACTGGTAACTGAGGTCAGACGAGCCCCATCCCTACATCCCAAGGTGGTCCAAAAAAAAAAAAACCCTCCAAAGCATGAACAAAAATTCGGAGATAATTTTCACTTTGTGTTTTGAATAATTTGATCCAAACTAAATTTACTCTATATATACAAGGTAATTTTGCACATAAATGTGTGGTTGCAACAAATGAAACCCTATTGTGGACCAAGATCAACAAAAGCAATCCGTGCTCTCTTTTACTCTGATCTCCAGGAAAGCAAAGTATTTGCATTATGTAGGAATAAAAAATATTTCTAAATTGCTTTGTATTAATCATACAAAAATATTTTGCATTTCATTCAGTATTTGATTCTATATTTCTAGGGATTTTTACATAGCATCTGATGTTGTGAAATCTGGCAGTTTGGAGCCATTGTGGAATAGTTGGCAGTACATTCTTTGGTCATGTTGCTTTTAAGGTATTTGTAAGTTTACAGTCAGTATAACTGATTTCTACACTTCAGAGTTCACCTAGTGAATTATTATGATCTTTGGTCTTTGTCAGTATCAAAAAAACACTATGAAAACAAGAGGATACCCTCAAAACTCTATACATACACAACTCTGGTAGTGTTAGTTTAGTCACTAAGTCATGTGCAACTCTTGCAACCTCATGGACTGTAGCCCATGAGGCTCCTCTGTCCATGGGATTTCCAAGGCAAGAATACCGGAGTGGGTTGCCATTTCCTCCTCCAGGGGATTTTCCTGACCCAGGGATCGAACCCAGATCTCATGCATTGCAGACAGATTCTTTATAGCTGAGCCACTGGGGAAGCCCCATGTACAACTCTAATTGTATCCAAAAGGCAACATGATACATGCCTTGGAAAATGTATCAGTTGTCACTTCTGTCTGAAAAACTTTGGTTCCACTTATACTAGTGTATACAGCTGGCCCTTGAACAACACCAGTGTGAACCACAGCAGGTCTACATATATGTGGATTTATTTTTTCACTAAATACATACCATAGGACTACATGATCTGGGGTTGGTTTAACCCATACACGTGGAACCTTGGATAGGGAGGAACCACAGATCCAGAGGGCTGACTATAAAGTTATACCCAGATTTTCAAATGTATGGGGTGGAGGTCATCGGTGCATCTAACCTCCAAGTTGCTCAATGGTAAACTACACTCAAGTTTTACACCCCCAAATTATAGGCATCCCAAACAAGTTATCTTTCCTCTCTCTTCTGATTGCTCTTTCAGAATGAATACACATGGTAGACCCATGTTTTAGAGTTTCCTATTTGATTTCTTGAGTACTCAAAGTGAAGATTTCAACTTTTTCAGACTCATTTTCTCCTCCCCTACACTGACTCTGGCAGTGTTGAACAAAATGGCAATCAAATCCAAAGAAATGCAGAACTAAATGGTGATACAGAAAAAGCAAAACATAATATATCTTTATCTCACAAACAAAATTATATTCTAGACCAGTGCTTCTTAAACATTAATGTTCATAGGCAGGTGTTGTAAATTGCTGTTGGAGGACGCGAAAGTAAAGTGCTTACCAAACTGAGAACTTATCTTGAGACCAAAAAATGAGGGAGGCAGTTCCATGTGATCAATGGATCCATTTATTGTAGAGCAACTCACTCGCAGGGTAAGACTGGGGGGGCAAGGATTCAGAAGCATCCACAGCTGCGCCCCGCACCAAGTATCCACAGGGACAATTTTATAGTTAACCTAGGGTATAAGGTATGTGCTTGGAAACAGTATGTGCATTCCTAAGTCAAGATTTATGAGTGGGTAACTAGTCTCGTGCATGCTGTGAATACCTCAGCAGAGGTCTTCATCATTGTTTGGGGACTAACAGAGCATTGAGGCCACCTGGGCCTGCTGCTGCCGCTGCTAAGACAGTTCAGTCGTGTCCGACTCTGTGCAACCCCATAGACAGCAGCCTGCTCTGCTGTCCCTGGGATTCTCCAGGCAAGAACACTGGAGTGGGTTGCCATTTCCTTCTCCAATGCATGAAAGTGAAAAGTGAAAGGGAAGTCACTCAGTCATGTCTGACTCTTCGTGACCCCATGGACTGCAGCCCACCAGACTCCTCCATCCATGGGATTTTCCAGGCAAGAGTACTGGAGTGGGGTGCCATTGCCTTCTCCCCACCTGGCCCTAACAATCATTAAATAATATCTATTAACTACAAAGCCCTTCAGGACAGAGAAGTGATTTGCTACACAGTATAGTCCTGGGTCAGGTGAGTGGAATGACAGAAGGGACTGTGCTGGCCCAAGATGGCAGTCGTTATGCTAACAGCCATACAGCTGCAGACCCGAGGGGCTCTGGAATGGGTCCTGAGATTCCGCATTCTGTATGAAAAGCTCTAAGATAATGCTGATGCTGCTGATTTATGAAACAATTTAAGTAGCAAGATTCTAGATCTTTATTTCTAGCTCTATAAAAATGTAACTACACAAAACATCAGAAAAATGTAGGAGAATATTTTTTTAATTGGAAGGTCAGAGTTTCTTTCCATAGTAGGTTTAAAGAAAAAGGCAATTAGATTTAATGCATAAAAATTTAAACTCCTATACAATGAATACTTCTGTATGATGAAGCAAAGGGCAGTAAAGAAACTGATAGCATATTTCCAACATATATAACAAAACTTCCTATTCAGAATAAATGAAGTACTCCTTGAAATCATAAGAAAAGACTGAAATCACAGAAGAGTTACAATTTAGCAATAAACGTGAAGTTGCATCAACCTTCTAGTAAGGAAGGAAATGCAGATTGAAACCACATGAGATATTTTCTATTCACCCACTTGTCAGAAATTTAAAACAATGTTTTTTGGCATTTTATAAGCTGTCATTGTTCATTTTAAGGCAATACAGCTCCAAAAATAGGTATTTTTTTTTATCATTGATTCCAACTTAAAGATGAGGAAACTGATGCCCAGAAACATGAAACAATTTGCCCAAAATTACTTACTGTAGTAACTGTTTAGAACAGTGGCCTCCTGGCTGGCAGTTTAGCTTTGGAGATGAGAGATGTTAGAGTTAAAAATTTCAAAGGCATGCTGCAATCCTTAACAGAAAGACTTACCATTCTGTCCCATTATCACTGTTGCAAATGGCATCAGTGCTTTATTTTCTATAATAGATGATGAAAATGTAGAATTCAATTTTGTTTTGATCATATCTTTCTATGTATATTCATGGTGTATGTACATATATATATACAACTGAGATCATATCATGAAATAACTGTATAAAACATTACATAAAAATATGTATTAACATTATGTAAAAATACTTTCAGGGAATTCTGCGGTGGTCTGGTGATTAGGATTCTGAGTTTTCACTGCCAAGGGCCTGGGTTCAATTGCTGGTTGGGGAACTAACATCCCACAAGCATTGTGGCCAAAAAAAGTTTTTTTTTTAACTACTAAGAAAATACAATTTTAATGATTCCTTAATGGATCATCATGTGGTGGGATATGTCATGATTTATTCAACATGTCCCCAGAATTGAATGATTGGTCATTTCCCCCTCTTCCTTGCTTATGCTAGTCTAAAAACCACCTTGACAAACAAGTAAATCTGTTAACAATTCGGCAATTATTTCCTTGGGAGAGTTACTGAAAAGTAGAATGTGAATCAAAGGACTGAAATTGTTTTAAATCTTTTGATACATGTCAACGAATTCCTATCCAGAAAGATTATGCCAGTTAAGGCACACACTACTATTGTTATCAATATTGTGTTTTTAAACGAATAATGTGATTACTAAAAAAAAAAAAAATCAGTTTAAATGTTTAGTTTGTTAACCATGAGTGAAGTTAAACATTTTTTCAGGTTTATTAATAGATCTATGTCCTGTCTATGAAAAATTTCCATCCACTTCCTCAGCCCTTATGGGGGTTAGGTCTCAGTGTCTTTTTTTGCCTGTATCAGTTCAGTTCAGTCACTCAGTCATGTCTGACTCTTTGCGACCCCCTGGACTGCAGCACACCAGGCCTCCCTGTCCATCACCAACTCCTGAAGCTTGCTAAAACTCATGTCCATCGAGTCAGTGATGCCATCCAACCATCTCATCCTCTGTCATCTCCTTCTCCTCCTTCCTTCAATCTTTCCCAGCATCAGAAACTTTTCAAATAAGTCAGTTCTTTGCATCAGGTGGCCATCAGGTGGCCAAAGTATTGGAGTTTCAGCATCAGTCCTTCCAATGAATATTCAGGACTGATTTCCTTTAGGATTGACTGGTTGAATCTCCTTGTAGTCCAAGGGACTCTCAAGAGTCTTCTCCAACACCACAGTTCAAAAGCATCAATTCTTCATCACTTAGCTTTCTTTGTAGTCCAACTCTCACGTCCGTACATGACTACTAGAAAAACCATAACTTTGACTAGATGGACCTTTGCTGGCAAAGTAATGTCTCTGCTTTTTAATATGTTGTCTATCTATGTTGGTCATAACTTTTCTTCCAAGGAGTGTCTTTTAATTTCATGGCTGCAGTCACCAGTTGCAGTGATTTTTTAACCCCCCAAAATAATCTGTCACTGTTTCCATTGTTTCCCCATCTATTTGCCATGAAGTGATGGGACTGGATGCCATGATCTTAGTTTTCTGAATGTTGAGTTTTAAGCCGACTTTTTCACTCTCCTCTTTGACTTTCATCAAGAGGCTCATTAGTCCTTCTTCACTTTCTGCCATAAGGGTGGTGTCATCTACGTATCTGAGGTTATAGATATTTCTCCCAGCCGTCTTGATTCTGGCTTGTGCTTCATCCAGCGCAGCATTTTGAATGATATACTCCACATATAAGTTAAATAAGCAGGATGACAATATACAGGCTTGATGTACTTCTTTCCCTGTTTGAAAGCAGTCTGTTGTTCCATGTTCGTTTCTAAGTGTTACTTCTTGACCTGCATACAGATTTCTCAGGAGGCAGGTCAGGCGGTCTGGTATTCCCATCTCTTTCAGAATTTTCTACAGTTTGTTGTGACCCACACAGTCAAAGGCTTTGGCATAGTCAATAAAGCAGAAGTAGATGTTTTTCTGGAACTCTTGCTTTTTTGATGATCCAGTGGATATTGGCAATTTGATCTCTGATTCCTCTGCCTTTTCTAAATCCAGCTTGAACATCTGGAAGTTCACTGCTGAAGCCTGGGTTGGAGAATTTTGAGCATTACTTTCCTAGTGTGTGAGATGAGGGAAATGTGTGCTAGTTTGAACATTCTTTGGAATTGCCTTTCATTGAGATTGGAATGAAAACTAACCTTTTCCAGTCCTGTGGCCACTGCTGAGTTTTCCAAATTTACTGGCATATGGAGTGCAGCACTTTCACAGCATCATCTTCTGGGATTTGACATAGCTCAACTGGAATTCCATCACCTCCACTAGCTTTGTTCATAGTGAAGCTTCCTAAGGCCCACTTGACTTCACTTTCCAGGATGTCTAGCTCTAGGTGAGTGATCACACCGTCGTGTTTATCTGGGCCATTAAAATCTTCTTTGTATTGTTCTTCTGTGTATTCCTGCCACCTTTTCTTAATATCTTCTGTTTCTATTAGGTCCATACCATTTCTGTCCTTTATTGTGTCCATCTTTGGATGAAATGTTCCCTCGCTGCTGCTGCTGCTAAGTCGCTTCAGCCGTGTCCGACTCTGTGCGACCCCATAGACGGCAGCCCACCAGGCTCCTCTGTCCATGGGATTTTCCAGGCAAGAGTGCTGGAGTGGGGTGCCATTGCTTTGGATGAAATGTTCCCTTAGTATCACTAATTTTCTTGAAGAGATCTCTACTCTTTCCCATTCTATTGTTTTCCTCTATTTCTTTGCACTGATCTCTGAGGAAGGTTTTCTTATCTCTCCGTGCTATTCTTTGTAACTCTGCATTCAAATGGATATATCTTTCCTTTTCTCCTTTGCCTTTAAACTTCTCTTCTTTTCTCAGCTATTTGTAAGGCCTCCTCAGACAACCATTTTGCCTTTTTGCATTTCTTTATCTTGGGGATAGTCTTGATCACTGCCTCCTGTACAATATCATGAACCTCCGTCCATAGTTCTTCAGGCACTCTATCAGATCTAATCCCTTGAATCTATTTGTCACTTATATTTAGAATATTCACTTTTGTCCATCATATTTATGGCAAGTATTTCCCCCACATTTTGCCTGTTTTTTCTTTCTCACTGAGGAGCTTTTCTGCAAGGCCAGTAACTCTATACTTTTTGACTTGTAACAAATTCTTCTCCAGTCCCAGCACTACCATGGCAGGTCCAGGCTCTCATGATCTTAATGTTAAATAGCAAGAGTCTTATAATGACCTCCTGTTCCACACTTTTCCTCCCAAACCCATTCTGCTGGAGAGCACCAGGTTTCTTATCCTAAAGCCTGTTGTGAACCACTATACATGTGAAAGGAGACAACTTCCTTGCACACATTGTAAATGAGTTCATGCTGATGAACCTGCATTTGCCTAGAGAGAGAATCAATACCTTCCCTAGCCTTATCCAGATAAGAAAAAGATAATTACTTAATTTCTTCTAGATACCTCTATTAAGGACTCACATCCAGGCTATTCTCCTCCCAGGTTTATTTTAAGCAGATTTTTTTTTTTAAATCTGTCTTTATTTCCAAATCCACTTATTGTCTGGTTCAAAGAAGTTACCAGTTCCTATCAAGTCAAATTTGCTCCTGACTTAAAACCTTTTGGGCTTCCCCAGTGGCTCAGCAGTAAAGATTCTGCCTGCAGTGCAGGAGACGCTGCAGGTGGGGTTTGATCCCTGGGTCTGGAAGATCAACCCAATGGCAACCCAATCCAGCATTCTTGCCTGGAGAATCCCATGGACAGAGCAGCCTGGCAAGCTACAGTCCTTGGGGTCGCAGAGTCGAATGTGACCGAGCACATAAAACCTTTTGTTTCCTGATCACTTTCCCTCAGACAGCATGAGAGCCTTGCTCTGCTCTGAGCTACTCTTTTCTCAAATCAGTGTTTTAGTTCAACTCCTGAATAGCTAGACAGAGGCACCCATGTGTCTGTGCTTCCCCCTCATCCCTCCTCACTACTCTTGAGAACAGACCATAGTTATCTGTTTCGCCAAACACCAGAGACACACTGTCTCCTTCAGAGGGTCACCTCTAGGTCATTCTCATGAAAGGAGGGGCTTAAGTTGAAGTGAATGTGACAGCCCGAGGGCTGGTCGTGAAATGAGATGTGAGTCCCTGGGGTCAACTCACCAGGGTGCCTGCAAGTGTCTAGAGAAGCAAGAAAAAAGTCTCTTCAAGGACAGAGGTGGAGTCAGCTGCCCGGGTCCCTCAGACTGAGGGCCCCCTCCTCTGCAGCCTGTGAACTTTGCTTCTCCGGAGACAGTGTCTGAAGGGGTCGTAACCCGTTCTCTCACCACGGAAGACACAGACTTTTTCCAGCTCCAAGAAGACTGTGGGGCAGGGGTGTGAGTCTCCTTTGAGTTCATTGCCCTGTGTCTTCTCTCTCTCCAGCCCCTCACAACTTGGTGAGGGCAGGGGGTATCTGACTAACAGATCTGAGTCCTGTAACCTTCTGAAAATGCTAATGCATAAGAGAAGGGCCCCAGGAAGCATCAAAAAACTGACGTGACTAGGGATGTGTCTGAACCTGTGCAGAGGGACGCGGCATATTTATCAGGCAATTTTCCAAGCATGCTGGGTCTCCTTGAAGATGCCACAGGTTCAGGAGCTCCTGGATGTCACGAATCTTGCGTTTAATGGCAAGATTATTTTCAGTGTAAGTCTCTTTTGCTTCACTGTCTTCTGCTACAGGTTGTCCAAACAGGCACAAATCTGCTTTTTCTTTGGAGGTTGTTTCTGGAGGAAGGAGTAGGAATGGGGCAAGAAAGGCAATAACTAACTTCTTTAGCTCCTCCTTGCTTTACATATTTTGCTCGTTTTCTACCTTTGCTCTTTCCTTGATTTAACCATTTCCTACTATCTCACAATAACTCACAGAATGAGAATTGAGAAGAACCTTGGAAACCATAAGACCTGACCCCTTCATTTTGCAAATAAGAAAACGGAAGTCCAATGAGGAGAAACGAGTTGCCTAAGGTCACACCTGTACAGGATGGAGATCCCCCCCAGACAGAATGCTCTTACCCCACCCAGGTTACCTAGGGACCAGCACACCTCCCTACGCTCTCCGCTGTTCTCCTTTCCCTCAGCACTTGGAGGTCCAGATGGCCCAGACATCCCTACTGCACCTGCGATGTGATGCAGTCCTTCTCTGGCTGTTCCACAAATATGATCAAAAACAAACTCGCACCTTCGAGATTGTTCAGAAATTCTCCCACCCCGCCCCCTCAGGTTTCTAGCTCGTATTGGGTCCCAAGAATTGCACGTGGCCCTTGGGAAGGGCAGTGCTTCTGTACACGGGTCTTACTTCCCCAGTTAGACCACAAGAAATGGGAGCACTCTTCCTTCCCTCCTCTTCAAGCAGAATTCAGTTTGATGGCTGAATTGAAATCTGCAATGAAAAGAATCCAAACAAGTGAACTCAGACCACTGCACAAAGGAGGGTGTGCAGGAGGGGGACGATGAGAAGGGGGGCGGATCTCTGCAGGGACCCAGACTACAGAAACAGGGGGGTTTGGCTCCAGCTTTGTTGCCATAGGCAGAGATTCTCCTTACAGTGCTGCTGTCCTCACAAAGATGGTTTTTGCTTCACCTGATAGACATTTTTGTCAGCCCTCCACCTCCGTCCTGGGGCTGAATCCGACAAAGCACATGAAAGGCATACCAGCATACCAGGACTCGAGGATTCCCTACCCTGGAAACAAATCCAAGGCTGTTGCATCCTGTGGCCAAAGCACAGCCTGAAAAAAATGCTGCCTGATCACCCCATCTCATTCTGTTCAGGCCGCTGGACAGAGCACTTGCCAGCTCCAAACTCACTTTTTGTGCAAAGACTCAATACACCTATTGAGATCATGTCCAGGAATGGCCTTTCCTTCTGCTGCCTCCAGGCAGAAAGCCCAGCAGATTCTGTTTTGTGAGCTGAGCCCCAGAGAGGGAGAACCAGGACACAGTAAGACCGCCCCACCCCATCCGCATTCATCTCTCTTGCTTTGCGTCCTTGTCCTCCTCCACAATAGTGTCCCATTTACAGAGATCCACCTGGGCACAGCACTCTGCTGAGTCCTGAGAGAAACAGGATAAAGAGAATGGGCACTTTGAGTCATGGTAGGATTTCCAAGTAGCAACGTCCAGAAATCTTGTGTAAACGAAAGTATCTAATCACCAGATACCACCGACAGGCATCTTTCTGAAGGGGGTCTTCTGCCTTCAGCCTGCAGGGAAACTGTTTTTACCACCTAATCACTCCAGTATGTATAGTTGAGAACTGCCAGGAGTCTACTTGGTATTTATTTGGTTGTTGGAATTTTGGTGAATTCCCTCTTTGTATTGATTTATATTCCCTCTCACCTCCTCCTTCTCTCTAGCATCACTGCCTCCCAGTTTTCAGCATTAAAGACACGTCTTTATTCATAGCCATATGAACACATACAAATGTTTTTAAGTATACGTAAGAATTTTCCTTTTTGTATTTTTTCTTTTACAAAAATGAATTCATACTGGGTTAGTTTCCTTGTTATTTGATTTCTCACTTAGCAATGCATGATAAATATCCCCCGTGGTGAATGGATATAGTTCTCATTCTCTTCGATAGACACATTGTATTCTATGGTTATGTGTTCATCAACTCATTCAATCATTTCTCTACTAATGATAACTGAGGTTACTTGCACTATAAAAGGGCTTCCAGTCGCTCAGCTGCAAAGAATCCGCCTGCAACGCAGGAGACAAAGGACACATGGGTTGGATCCCTGGATCCAGAAGATCCCCTGGAGGAGGGCATGGCAACCCACTCCTGAATTCTTGCCTGGAGAAATGCATGGACAGAGGAGCCTGGCAGGTTACAGTCCATGGGGTCACAAAGAGCCAGACAGACTAAAGCGACTGAGCACGCATGCACACACTACAAAGAATACCACTATGAACAGTGTTGCTGAAAATGCCTGTTTCCATGTCCTTAAAAGTTGAATTTTGTTTCTATAGAATAGCTTCCTAAGAATGGCATTCCTAGGCCAATTACATATGTTTTAAAGTAAAAGTGATTATAGTAGGTATATTTAAAATGATGTATTTTAAAATACATGTAATTGTAATCGAAATAAATGTTGTTAGATTGTTTTCCAAAAAGGCTATGGTGTTTCCCAGTCCCACCAGCAATAAGTGGAATGCCCCTTCCCCATTTTCTAACCAGCACTGAGTTTTAGCGCTATTTCTTAACTTTTGGCAAATAGTTGAGTGAAAAAAATTTTAATTACAGTGGCACATCAATTTGCATTTTCCTGATTACTAAGAAGATGAATCATCTTTTCACAAATTTATTGACCATTTGGACTTTTTCCCTATAAATTGTCCACTCATACATGCCCTTTGTCCATTTTTCTATTGAGATATTAGATTTTTTTTTTTACAAGTGAGTGGAAACAGTGTCAGACTTTATTTTTGGGGGCTCCAAAATCACTGCAGATGGTGACTGCAGCCATGAAATTAAAAGACGCTTACTCCTTGGAAGGAAAGTTGTGACCAATCTAGATAGCATATTGAAAAACAGAGACATTACTTTGCCAACAAAGGTCCGTCTAGTCAAGGCTATGGTTTTTCCAGTGGTCATGTATGGATGTGAGAGTTGGACTGTGAAGAAAGCTGAGCGCCGAAGAATTGATGCCTTTGAACTGTGGTGTTGGAGAAGACTCTTGAGAGTCCCTTGGACTGCAAGGAGATCCAACCAGTCCATTCTGAAGGATATCAGCCCTGGGATTTCTTTGGAAGGAATGATGCTAAAGCTGAAACTCCAGTACTTTGGCCACCTCATGCGAAGAGTTGACTCATTGGAAAAGACTCTGATGCTGGGAGGGATTGGGGGCAGGAGGACAAGGGGACGACTCGATGGACGTGAGTATGAGTGAACTCCGGGAGTTGGTGATGGATAGGGAGGCCTGGCGTGCTGCGATTTATGGTGTCGCAAAGAGTCGGACTGAGCAACTGAACTGAACTGAACTGATGAGCACTTATATATTTTGGATGTTAACCCTATGTTATGTTTTTCACAGCATGTAATCTATCATTTGCCTTTCTTTTGTCTTATAAGTAAAGGCAATCTAATATATGCTCATCTTTTCTTTCAAAGCACTTAGTTCCAGGTACTATTCTAAATACACAAAAACCCAGGAGATGGGTAATCTTTCATTTTCACAACAGCTCAGTGAGGCAGATAGAATTGCAGTACAGAGAGGCAAAGTGACTTGTCCCAGCCATACATCTGTTAAGTAATAGAACAGAGACTTGAACTCAGGCAGTAGGATTCCAGAATCTTCACTTCTCTGTCATCCTGCCTCTTCCACGGTTTTTACTTGGAATCAACCATTGTCTTCATTTCCATCTGACCCATTTCTGGATACCCTGCTTTTCCACTTATCCCCAGGGGCTGCTACTGGCATTGGGATGGAGGAGCTTGGTGGGCTGCCATCTATGGGGTCGCACAGAGTCGGACATGACTGACGCGACTTAGCAGCAGCAGCAGCAGCTACTGGCATTGTTGTGTGTACACTTCTTCCTGTGTGTGTCTTACGTGTGTCATGAGTTGCTTTTTGCTATTTGCTGAGAACCTACCATGTGCCTTGGATCAGTCAGTGCTTTACATGTATCGTCTCATTTATTCTCACAACATCCGTATCATGTAGGCACTATCCATCTTTCAGCTAAGAAACCCGAGGCACAGATACAGTGTCGGGGCACACAGGTAATAAGTGGCAGGGGAAAAAAAATTCAAACCTAAGTCAGCCTGATTCCAAAAACTGCTCTGAGCCAGGCCTCTACATCCTCCCAACATGCAAAGCTAGAGAATGCTCTGATTACCATCTGAAAGAAACTTGGCAAAGGCAGACATGAGCCTCTCTTGTCAACCAGCTTCCTCGCCCAAGGGAGCAGCATTACACCCTCATGTGCCACCCGAGCAAGAGGCCTGGGGTGACTCCAGGACTGCTCACCACCTTCTGTCTCCAAGTGCACCGCTCATGTGCCATGAAACCCCTCCACTGTTTCTTCCTCTCCTCTCACAGAGCTCAAGTTTTGGTTCCAGAGGCTGGTGCATCTGCCCCACATGGTCAAAAGCTACCTCTCCGTGCAGTTACCTAAGAAATGTTTTGGATCATAATGGTGCTGTATGACTAAGTAATATTTATTTTTTTCCCTGGTGGCCGCTTAGGCAAAAGTACTCTACTATGATTTCCCAGGAAACATTTTATTTCACAAGTAGCAAAACTGGAGGATAAAGTCTCACCTGGATGAGACATTAATCCATAATCTGGATTTCTTTAGTACTTAGCTAGTTAAGATAATTTTGTAAAAATTACTGAGTCTTTCAAGAAGTTACCCTTCTCACATAGCAAGTATTGCAGAGTTAATTCTATAAATGTGTGCAATCAGGATGCATTCATTTTTTAAAAAATCTCATAAGCACAAGTAGAATAGTTTTCACATCTCTTTATCGCTAGATGTCCTTTTTTCTTTCTACTTATCTAGAGTCTTACACAAAAATTCATAAACAAATATTTGAAAATTTCCCAGTGGAAGCACATTAAATGGTTTTACACTGAGAACTTGAACAAACTAGAATTTACACCCATATTTTCACATCCAAAAGTTCAGCTGTTCTGAACAAATTCCAACAATTGTAAGAACTTTGGAATGAAAAGAGTCAAAACTGAAACCTTGGAATTATATCATCTGCATTCAATACGGATTCCCTTAGACTTGAAAAAAAAAAAAAATCCCACTCTATGCATAACGGCCCCATGGCTTTTTATCTGATTCTAATCAGAAGGGACATGCCTGGCAAGTCCATGAGTATGACCCTTACACCTCAAGGACAGGCCCAGTGACTTCCAGGCCTTCTCTAGGCAATTGGCACAAACATTCAAAAGAGTGTTCTTTTCTGGACCTTTTTTTTAATGTATAATTTTATGTATTTATTTACTTTTGGCTGTGCTGGGTCTTCCTTGCTGCACGGGCTTTTCTGTAGTTGCGGAGAGCATAAGCTACTCTCTGTTGTAGTGCCCTGGCTTCTCATTGCGGTGGCTTCTCTTGCTGCCGAGCTCAGGCTTTAGGGCTCAAGGGCTTCGGTAGTCGCGGCACATGGGCTCAGTAGTTGCAGTTCCCAGAGTCTAACCCACAGGTTCAATGGATGTGGCACACATGCCTAGCTGTGGGATCTTTCTGGATCAGGGATTGAACCTGTGTCTCCTGCACCAGCAGGCAGGTTCTTTTACCACTGAGCCACCAATGAAGCTCTAGACCTATTATCATTATTTTTTTTAATGGTTCGTTATTTTTTTAATTTATTTATTTTAATTGGAGGCTAATTACTTTACAATATTGTGGTTTTTGCCATACATTGACATGAATCAGCCAGGGGTGTACATGTGTCCCCCATCCTGAACCCTCCTCCCACTTCCCTCCCCATCCTTTTTTGGATAAGAAAGCTGTGGTACATATACACAATGGAATATTACTCAGCTATTAAATAGACCTATTATTTTTTGATTTGTATTAAGGCTAAATATACATGCTGCTGCTGCTGCTGCTGCTAAGTCGCTTCAGTCGTGTCTGACTCTGTGCGACCCCATAGACGGCAGCCCACCAGGCTCCCCCTTCCCTGGGATTCTCCAGGCAAGAACACTGGAGTGGGTTGCCATTTCCTTCTCCGATGCATGAAAGTGAAAAGTGAAAGTGAAGTTGCTCAGTCGTGTCTGACCCTCAGCGACCCCATGGACTGCAGCCCACCAGGCTCCTCCGTCCATGGGATTTTCCAGGCAAGAGTACTGGATGT
>NW_011494846.1:5900925-5905051 GCF_000754665.1 Bison bison bison
TACATGCTAGTGAACCTTAAAAGTAACAAAAAACCAACTTTAATGATAATAATAAGCAATAACCAAACCAATAAAATTGCTAGTTTATTCTCACTCACAGGCCTTTAGAAAATGAAATTGTTGTTTGCATTTCAGGTTTGAATTTCAAGTGTTCTATTTCATACCAGAAGTTGAAACCAATGAATGACTGCTTTCGTGATGGAATCCACTCTGCGTTCTCCCTTCTGATCCTGAAATCCCCTCTATAGCTCTTTGAAGAGGCGGTCTCTTCTTCAGGTGGGCTTGAATTCTTCTAGTGACAGAGAATTTATTACCTCATTATTTGCCACAGTTTAGTGAGTTACTGTTTACCTTCTTGTACTCCTGTTTAGTCACTAAGTCGTGTCCAGCTCTTTGAGACCCCACGGACTGTAGCCCGCCAGGTTCCTCTGTCCTTGGGATTTCCCAGGCAAGAATACTGGAGTGGGTTGCCATTTCTTTCTCCAGGGGACCTTCCCGACCTAGGGATCAAACATGCATCACCTGCCATCTCCTGCATTGCAGGCGTGTTCTTTATCCACTGAGCCACCAGGGAAGCCCAAGAGCCTGCATAACTGATACCAAAAGAGAATAGCAGCATTTATACCTAACGATGAAAAAATTTAATGGGCTTGTTTAAAGTTATTTCATGAAAAAACTTAATGGGCTTGTTTAAAGTTATTTCATGGAAATGTCTTAGAAAAACAGAGTATGAGGCCATTAGTCCACAAAGATGAACAGAAAGTTCACAAAGGTCCCTGAAGGTCCACAAGGACCCATGAAAGCTTTATTTGTCTCAGGATGTGGCTCCGCTGGTGTGTTTTGCTCTGTGATGGATATAGATGCAGCCTCTAATGTCTTCTCTGTGGCTCGGGCTTTCTCTTCCTGTGTCTCTTACTTTTCCTGAGACACTCTTTCTCTACTGCATTTTCTTCCTTTTCTTTCCTCAATCTTGAACTTTTTAGGAACACTGAAATTTAATATTAAAATTTTAATTCATTGCACTTAGTGACTAAAATTTATATAGTCTGATCTTAATGTATGACTGTTTTTCTTCTTTAACAAGTTAAATTTTTAAAGGGTGAAAAATAAAGTCATAGGTTTGTTTTTGTTTGTAATTGCACAAAGAAACCCTGTAAATATACCTTAAAAATTAATCTAGAAATTCAACTACAGTGGGCAGGATGGAAAACTAAGCAGATGTGGGGAGAGAAATGGGCACAAGAGTTTCCACGAAAAAATGTATTTATTTTCTGGCTGTGCTGGGTCTTTGTTGCTGGGCGGGCTTTTCTCTGTTGCGGAGTGCGGGAGCTCCTCTCTAGTGCCCGTGGTGGGCTCTCTCGTTGTGGAGCACAGGCTCTAGGCACCCAGGCTTAGCTGCTCCCCAGCACGTGGAATCTTCCCAGACCAGGGATCAAACTCACGTCCCCTATATTGGCAGGCAGATTCTTATCCACTGTACCACCAGGGAAGTTTGGCTAAATTCTTTAAAATATTTAATTATCAAACTATATAAATGTATTCCAAAAAATGAAATAGAAATGTCAAACTAAGTAACCACACTTTTTCCTCTTGTCATTAGAAACACCCTAAATAAATAATTCCCTACTTCTTGCATACAGTCTGATTTTACACAGCATGTCTTTTTTAGAATCAGAATTGAAACAGAAGAGAAATCTATTATTTCCCTGATATCAAAATTTGCCAGTCTTATTTTTGCTAGAATATTTGCCTAGATAAAATATATTACAGCTAGATAAATATTTCCCCAATGAAAGCAATATTTTCAAGGTTGCCTAGAAAATAATGTCAGTGCCTATTAAACTATAGTTAAATCAAGTGCAATGATTTCATTTTATGAGATGATTTAATTTTATGTGTCAATTTGTCTAGACCACAGTGCTCAGACATTTGGTCATTGTTCTGGATGTTTCTATAAGAGTTTTGTTTTGTTTTTTTCTGTCCCAAGTCTTAGCTGTGGCTCTTGGGATCTTTGTCACAGCATGTGGGATCTAGTTCCCTGACCAGGGATTGAACCTAGGCCCCCTGCACTGGGAGTGTGGATTCTTAACCAGTGGGCCACCAGGAAAGTCCCTACAAGGGTGTTTTTGAATGAGATTTACATTTAAACCAGTGGACTTTGAGTAAATCAGGTTGCCCTCCATAATGTGGATGGGTATCCTAAACAGAACAAAGACTAGCCTCCCCCAAGCTAAAAGAGTTCTGCCAGCCAACTGCCTTTGGATATGAAATGCAAGTCTTCCCTGAGTCTCCAGCCTGCCAGTCTCTTGCATCAGATTTTGCACTTGCTATGCCTCACAATCCCATGAGCCAATTCCAAACCCTACCCCCCACACTCTCCCCTGTTGTCTGTTTCTCTGGAGAAGCCTAACTAACACTTTAGGCAACTAAATGCATTTATTCAACATCTGTGATTCGTGTGCCAGGTGCTGGGCTAGGGCCAGGGCAGAAAGACGACTAAGAGAACCCCTGCCATCAGGGAGCCCATGAGTCAAGTGAGGGAACAGGTAAGAAATTGATAGGATGTTGCAGGTGCTACCCCTGTAGTAACAGGGACTCCAGGAAGGAGTGGTTGGTTTGAGGGCTGGGGTTAAAGGAATGCCTAGAGAAAAGGACGCTGAATTGATCTCCTTTTGCTCCTTTTTGGTACAAGGCATGAGCAGTAATGATCTGCAAGGTCCAGAACCCCAGCCTGCTGACCTGGATTCAACTGCCTGCTTCATGCCTATGGCCTAACAGCCACTCAGGAGCACCATAAGGATAAGCAGGGACCCACCTGCTGGGCTTTGAGTTTATCAGATAGGAGAATTCCTATAAATACCAAGTAGAAGTAGAATGAATAAATCACACTCCTTGCCTGTTTTTTTGTTTTCTGCAAAGTTAGTGAAATTTTTTGCCAACTATCATGTCCTTTATATTCCTGGAAATCCAGCTCATAGTATATCAGTGCAATATTTATAAAGTTCATTTATCAGATATATACATTTAGAAATAGTCGCTAAAACAATTCATTAATTTTTAAACAGAGACAAATGGCATACTTATTCATTATTCATTTACTTATTTACTTTATTAAAATTTTAAAATGAAAAAAATTACCATTTTTTCTTTGCCATAATGCTCTTATAAATCTAGATGCCATAAAGGATGTAAAATATACACAGGGTGTGTATTTTCATAGATTATTAGTTGAGACATCTTGTATCTTTATCAGAAATTCATGAGAATGTACAGAGATCTTTACCACTCATGAGACAATTCTGGCCTAAATCTGTCTTCAGTACCCAAAACCAAAATATTTCCCCAAATCAAGATTCAGTTTGTGAAGGGAGATCTGGAATTCAAAGCAGAGTAAGAAAATGGAAATATGTAAAATGAGTTGAGGCTAAAAATCATTAAAATGGAGGGATTTTCACAACAACAATAACAAAAAGATGTGGAAAACAGAAAGCATAAGCTGTTTGATAGCAGGCTTTGATGCTGAATTTATAGGATGTAAACTGCCCGGCACATAAAGTTAATGAGAATAAAATATTCCCTAAGCCACCCTCCGAGAGTCATAGGTGAAACAGGACTGGGAGAAAGCATAGCACCACCAAACAAGCCTTCCAGGAAGTATGGAGTAAGTCAGAGATGAAATGAAATACCTGTTTTCCAGCTGTCTGGTTCCTGGCTCCAGCAAGAGAAACAACTCTTTTTACCTCAAAAGGCCCAGCCGGCTGCGGGATGAGTAATGCCCAGCCTCTTTCAAGCCAGAACATCCTTCGAGCCACCTTGACCCTCTCCTTCCAGTTAGTACTGGAAATGCACAGGGCATTTGCTTTGCTGATATACACTGCTTGGTGAGGCGTCCAGACCCTGAGATGCAACCAGGCAGGCGATGGACAAGCTGTTGCTGGCTGCAAGTAGGCACATCTTTTTATCACAGTGAGTTGTAAGAAGTGTGCCGTTGGGGTGTGTGTGTGTGTATTTAATGGTTTAACTATACTAAAACTAAGTATTTCCCACAAATCTCCAGAATGAAATCACACTCATTAAAATAGTAAGAACAAGAGATAAGAACATTCTATAACCCTTCAGTCAGTCC
>NW_011494846.1:5905151-5922380 GCF_000754665.1 Bison bison bison
TATACATGGTATATATATACATATATACGCCTTCTCTGGTGTATATATATACACCAGAGAAGGCGATGGCACCCCACTCCAGTACTCGTGCCTGGAAAACCCCATGGACGGAGGAGCCTGGTAGGCTGCAGTCCATGGGGTCGTGAAGAGTCGAACACGACTGAGCGACTTCACTTTCACTTTTCCCTTTCATGCATTGGAGAAGGAAATGGCAACCCACTCCAGTGTTCTTGCCTGGAGAATCCCAGGGACGGGGGAGCCTGGTGGGCTGCCGTCTATGGGGTCGCACAGAGTCGGACACGACTGAAGCGACTTAGCAGCAGCAGCAGCAGCACATATATATACACCATGTTCAGATCTACAACTTTTTAACAAAGTAGATACTTTGATAAATTTTCATTTTACAGAGCTTATGGTTGGTTTGACTTTAAAACAGTGACATCCAATTTTAGAAGCATGTGTGAAACAGCTTCTTTAGACCAGCTATGTGCTCACTGGTATCCTCTCTGCACTGCATGCTCCACGAAGCTGGGGGCTAACCTTGCAGATCCAATCCCTGGTGGGATGCTTGAAGAACCAGTCACTCCACTAGGAGGTCAGTAATCATTTATCTCACTTCATACTCATAAGACTTTAAGTAGGTGGTTTTTAATCTCCCTTTTATAGATAAACAAGTTCAAAAGAGTTAAATGTAATTAGTCACACAGCCAGTCGGTAACTAGTGACACGGACTCCCCTAGCACTGCCGAGGGTAAGAATCCACCTGCTAATGCAGGGGAAACCGGTTCAATCCCTGGTTCAGGAAGATCTCACCTGCCTCGGGGCAACTGAGCCCCTGAGCCATAACTACTGAGCCCATGTGCTGCAACTACTGAAACCCATGTACCTAGAGCCTGTGCTCTGCAACAAGAGAACCCACTGCAGTGAGCAGCCCATCAGATCAGATCAGATCAACCTATAAAGAGTAGCCCCTGCTCACCGCAACTAGAGAAAGCCCATTCACAACAGCCATTAAAAAAGAGCAGCCAAAACAGTAATTAATGACATATGTGACAATCTTTCTTCAAAATGCCAAACCCCAAGTGAGATTCAAATCCTCACATGAATTGTCCTCACCATCATGCAATACTTGCCTTGGTGGGCATTAATATCAGATCTTCACCTCGGGTGTGCTTAGTCGCTCAGCCGCAGCTGATTCTCCATTAGCCCTGTTGACTTGAGCCCACCAGGCTCCTCTGTCCATGGAATTGCCCAGGCAGGAATACTGGAGCAGGTTGCCATTTCCTCCTCCAGGGGATCTTCCCGACCCAGAGACTGAACCCAAGTCTCTTGCAGCTTCTACATTGGCAGGTGGATTCTTTACAACTGGCACCGCCTGGGAAGCCCTTCACCTTGAGCGATGGGCACCATTATAGGAGCTATTGCATGTTCTGTGAATATTCTTAGAAGGAGAGATGCTGATGGCTCCACCAGCATCCTTGCCGCTCTGAAACCAGTGTGGTTTCAGGGTATTTACCTTCCTGAGCCTCTGAGGCCTTGTTAGTATTATGATCAAGTCCAGATGGAGCAAAATCCCTGCTGGAGATATTTCTGATTGCTTTCACACTTCTAAGATTATTTGGGAAGAAATTCGGAAGCAGTAAGGAAAAGGGTGGTTTTGAACTGCGGTGTTGGAAAAGACTCTTGAGAGTCCCTGGGACAGCAAGGAGATCCAACCAGTCCATCCTAAAGGAAACCAGTCCTGAATATTCATTGGAAGGACTGATGCTGACGCTGAAACTCCAATACTTTGGCCACCTGATGTGGAGAACTGATTCCTTGGAAAAGACCCTGATGCTGGGAAAGATTGAAGGCAGGAGGAGAAGGGGAAGACAGAGGTTGAGATGGTTGGATGACATCACTGACTCGATGGACATGCGTGTGAGCAAGACCTGGGAGTTGGTGGTGGACAGGGAAGCCTGGCATGCTGCAGTCCACAGGGTTGCAAAGAGTCAGACACGACTAAGCAACTGAACTGAACTGAAGGAAAAGGACCTAGAAAAAAAAATACAAACGGGAAAGGGCCAGCCCACACATGGCAGCCAAATACCTAAAGACTATTGTCTGCCAGAAGATTTACATGAATCAACAGAGCTTTCCTGACATTGATTAGAGAGGTGAAAACTGGACCTCGGAGGAAAGATTAAGTGGATTATTGTATCTAGGGAAGAAATGGTGAGGAAATGGCATAATAATAGTCTTCAGTTACCCAAGGAGATAAGTCTTCATTTCCACGAACCACAGGAAAGATAGAAAATAAAAAAGTGAAATAAATCTATGCTGAAGCAGGAGGCATTGAGATTGCCAATAAGAAAACCTAATTTCATCCATACCCTGGTGATTCTCAACCTGTTTGGGCTTGTCATTCCTTGTTTTTGTTTGTTTTTGCAACAGAGTTTTGAAAATCACCCAAGGGGAGAAAAGACTGGGTGACATATGTACATACACATTAAAATTAATGGGAATTGAAATTAATTTTGTTGCTAGTGACCCAGCCAGGGTTTTACCGCCACAATCTGGCCGACGGGGCAGGCAGGCTTGGTGGGGGAAGGACGTTTGAGATAAGGGTGTCCTACCACGTTCTGTGAGTAAGCTGAAACATTCAGACTGGGGCTTTGGGGACAGAACTTTCCAGATTTCCCTTTGCTTAAGAGTGAATGGAGGCAGCAGGGTGTTCACGAAAGAGCACTGACGAGAGTTGGACAGACCCAGCTTCAGATCCCTGCTCTTTCTCTTTGCTATAAGACCTTGAGCAAATTATTACAAGACCTTGAGCAAAACCTGCCTCAGTCTTTTCAACTATAAAATGGAAAGATAGCACTGGCCTTGTTGAGATGTGAGAATTGCATGAGGCCGAGCACAGAAATGGCACCCCACTCCAGTACTCTTGCCTGGAAAATCCCATGGACGGAGGAACCTGGTAGGCTGCAGTCCTTGGGGTCGCTAAGAGTCAAACACGACTGAGCGACTTCACTTTGACTTTTCACTTTCGCGCATTGGAGAAGGAAGTGGCAACCCACTCCAGTGTTCTTGCCTGGAGAATCCCAGGGATGGGGGAGCCTGGTGGGCTGCCGCCTATGGGATTGCACAGAGTCGGACACGACTGAAGCGACTTAGCAGCAGCGGCGGCAGCAGAGCACAGAAAAAGCTAGGTATGCAAAGGACACTCAATTATTAGCTATCTTCCTGCTCCTCCCCAACCTCTACTAAATTACCCCTGGGGTGACCATGCTCTGGGAACTGCCTGAGCAGAAGGCAGGATGCTCATGACCCCAGGATCTTCATTTGTCTCTTGAAAATAGGAGTGAAATACCTGGGTTCTGCTTTGCCAACCAAGAAGATGAAAAAAAAAATCAGTCTTTCTTACAAAAGGCAATGGCTTAATGCAAAGTACATGTGGTTGGAGGGCTGGTAGTGAAAAATACTTCTCTGATTGAGGTTGGGGACCCACTAGTACCAGAGGCTACTCACTACCCGACCCAAAGGAGGAGGAAGACAACCCAAATCTTAAGCTTCCCACCTAGGGTACTGGAGATGTTTTGGCAGAAAATGAATCTGGAATTTGACTTCCACCTATCTCTGGGAGTGCTTGTGAGGTTACCCAATTTCAGCCTCACAGCCAACTCTGCACACATATGGATGTGCATTTTCACATGTGCATTAAGACGGGGACTTAGTCATGGATGAAGGCACTTTGATTGCACAGCTTCCATAGGTAAATCTTAGCAATGATTGAGTTGCATAAGCATCTCTCTCACCAGATCCCTACAAATGATGCTATTTCGTCTACTGCTACCTACCATGGCTATACCCCAAATCAGTTTGCTGGTCCCTGAGACCAGCATCCCTGACCTCTTGTGAGGATAAGTAATTTGATTACTCACCAGATATTTGTCAAGTACAGATATACCAATTCCTTCAACAGGCAAGGGCTTCATATACTTTCTGATCATGAGCGTGTGTGTGTGTTCAGTTGTGTCTGACTCTCTGACACCCCATGGACTGTAGCCTCCCAGGCTTCTCAGTCCATGGGATGGACCAGGCAAGAATACTGGAGCAGGTTGCCATTTCCTCCTCCAGGGGATCTTCCTGACCCAGGAATTGAACCCACGTCTCTTGTGTCTCCTGCATCGGCGGGCAGGTTCTTTACCATTGAGCCACTTGGGAAGCATTCTGATCATGAGGCCTCCTTTAAGTGTCAACAGTTTGTAAGGGTCACCTCCGGGACAGCAGTTATACTTCTGTTCTCTACTGAGTAAGACTAAAAAGGACAACATGTAATCAATTTACATAATCACAAAAGCACCTACCTCTCGGAACCAGCCTTTAAGGACACTGTGCTGGGCCCACGGGGAATGATGATGCTGCCTCCCTCACTGTGCAATGCAAGTCACACAAGCCTTCGTGACTGATGGACACAGCGAGCATTTTCTAAAATTAAATATGATAAATCACCAGTCGAGTCACAGTGATGTTAACCTGACACGAACTCAGCATCTCAACTTGATTTTGGTTTGGCTCTTATTATCAGTGTTCCTAGGCAGCCTGATTGAGTTTAGATATTTATTTTTAATTTGGTTCTATAGACCCCTGTGGGATGAACATATTTCCCAAAAGGCAACAAATAATGTTAATTCCAAGGGACTTCACACTCAATAGCAAAGCGTTCTCTAAAATATGAGATGATAAAGGATACTGAAAACTTGCGTTCCTTTTTCCTGTCTCTCTGTAAAAGCTCACAGTGAGATGTGCTTCAGGCTCTTTTCTGGACTCACAAAGCCCTGGGTGGTCTGGTCTCTGTGGGTCGTTACCCTGCGTTTCCCTGTTTATTTACTCTGTTGTGCCTCTTCACTGTGGCCACACCAGTTTTCTCCTCTCCTCGTGTATACAGAGTGTCCCTCCTACCTCAGGGCCTTTCCATTTGCTCTTCACTTTACCTGGAATGCCCTTCCTTCTCCCATTTCACCCTGTTCAATCCCCTAAGAACTCAACTCAAAAGCTGGTCTCCAGGAAGATTTCTCTGATATCCCTGATGTGAAAGTGTACGTGTGTGTGTGTGTGTGTGTGTGTGTGTGCTTCTGTAGGCTTTGTGGATGGAAAGAGTAAGGAAAGAATAGTTTCTCCTAACACTTGTATCTCTCATTTTCTTTGCACTTTTCACAATGTCTACATTTGTTTCATAGCTGTTCTATTTTTACGTCTCTGCCACTAAACTCTAAGACCAACAAAGATGGAAATCATGTCTGTATTTGTTCACTAGTTTCTCTAATACTAGGAATGCTGCCCAGAGCATAGGAGAACCTCAGTAACATGAGACACTTCATTTGTTGAATGAATGAGTGACTATATTAAGTATAATTATTCTCTGTATTTTAAAAATCATAATTGATAAAGGGAAAGGGAGAAAGTCACACTGAGATATCCTGGTTTAACTAAAGGCAAATAGATTAAAAAGCAGGAAAATGACTCGGGAATTTTCCAGCTATGTGATCTTGAGCAAACTATTTAATCTCTCAGTTTCTTCAACCGTAAAATTGTAATAATGTCAACCTCAAAATATTGCTATAAAGACTAAATAAGTTACCTATGAAATAAAAACTGATTGGTTCCCATTCCTTTTATTATCTTCTTATATTTGGCTTTGCAAAGACCAAGTGTTAAACTCAGCACCATGATATGCTCAAGGGGACCCGTTCAACTGGTCAGTGTTTAGAGACCCCCTATTGTATTCTGCTTCTCTTCACAGCTGAGGGGGCAGATTTTCAATAGAGCAAGACACAGAACACAGTTTCCAAGGCCAAACCAGCCTTAGGAGTTAGAGGCCCATGGTGGACTACTGTCTCCAGTTAAAGACACTTTGAAGCCAGAGCCCTTTGTATAGATAACTCTTGTGGATTTCAACAGCATGTCTCATTTACCCCTGGTTTCCCTCTTTCCAAGTTAGTGTGGCCTTTTGGGAAAAGCTTCAAAACAGCTTTGAAAACAAATTCAAAATAGCATCCAGCGATATCATTTATTTTAAGTACACAAACAGGCAAAACCAATCCAGGCTGTCGGAAATGAGGGCAGCTGTAACCTTTGGGGATGGGGGATGGTGACTAAAAGGGAGTGTGAAGAGTGTTGGAAGGTTCTGGAATTGATTTGATACTGACTACCCAGGAGTGTTTACCTTGTGAAAACACATTGAACTTCACTCATGTGATGGACACACTCTTCTGTCTATACGTTATGTTTTATTCAGGCTCTGTGGAAACTGCTGAGACTTGGCATTGCCCTGTTCCTCTCCTATGATGGCTATGATTCAAATGCCGGGGTCTGGAGTCAGTTTGCACTTTTTCTCCCTCCCTCATCTCCTTTCTCCTTCTTTTCTGACTGCACCCCTGCAGAAGTGCATGCGCTCACCACACATACACACAGTTCTTTCGGTCACTCACTGTCATGACCCATAGGCAGCCTGCTTCCGCAACTGATCAAGCTTGTTTCCAGCTCTCATTTGCTGAAACTCATACTATGGAAGATTTTCCTGTCCTTTGCAAAAGGAATTTATTGCGAAAACTTAAGTGACTCCGTATCTCAGACTCTTAGCAACTCCTGTCACCCTGCTGCAACTGCTGCTGCTAAGTTGCTCCAGTGGTGTCTGACTCTGTGCGACCCCATAGACGGCAGCCCACCAGGCTCCCCCGTCCCTGGGATTCTCCAGGCAAGAACACTGGAGTAGGTTGCCATTTCCTTCTCCAATGCATGAAAGTGACAAGTCAAAGTGAAGTCGCTCAGTCATGTCCGACTATTCACGACCCCATGGACTGCAGCCTACCAGGCTCCTCCATCCATGGGATTTTCCAGGCAAGAGTACTGGAGTGGGGTGCTGTTGCCTTCTCTGCCTGTCACCCTACCTCACTCAAACACACACACACACACTCCATTCACACACAGCACACAGCTGAACAGTTCCAAGTGTCAAGTCACTCCACTATGGACCAAATGTCTTTGTCCCCCACTAAACTCATGTGTTGAAGCCCTAACCCCTGACATGATGCTCTTCAGAGGTAGGGCTCTCAGGAGGTAATTATATTTAGATGGGATCAGTGTCCTTATAAGAGGAAAAGAGACCAGAGCTCTTTCCCTGTGACTCAAGGACAGGACAAGAAGGCAGCCGTCCACATGCCAGGCAGAGGGTCCTCACCAGAACCCAAAGATTGGCACCCTCATCTCAGGTTTCCAGCCTCCAGAACTGTGAGAAATAAATTTCTATTCCTCTAGAATCACTCTTGGTACCAAAAGATGCCCCCCCCCAACTTCAATGACATTCCACTTTTCTTAGAATAAAATTCAAATCCCTGGCCGTATCCCACAGCTGAGACCTGGCCCTTGTTCCCTGGGTCATCCTCCAGCCCGGCACAGACACTGTAGCCCTCCTCCCCTGCCAGTCTCCTCGCTATTTCTCACTGGCCTCTGGGCCTTGGCCTGCTTCTTCTGCCTGGACTCGAATCTCCGTACAGACCGCCAGACCCCATCCTTCTGGGGCAACACCAAGGGCCTGCTGCTAGGCCGTGCTTCCCCATCCCTCATGGCCACGTTCACCATTCAGTGTTCGTTTTTTAACAGTGCTCACCACTATCTGGTATTTTTCTGTTTTTCAGCTTTATCAGGGTGCAATTAACAAATAGAAGTTGAATGTATTTTAGCTGTACAATGTGATGTTTTGATCTGGCTGATACTTTCTCAGTCATTGATTTGTCTGCCATATGCCTCCTTTTGCTAGAATGTGGGGATCCATGAAGTTGGGGATCTTTCTTGTAGTATCCCTCCCCACCACCTCCCCTCTGGCCTGGCAGTGTGTCTGGCACACACCAGGTACACAACTCACATTTATGGAATGAGGGAATGACTGGATAAACATCAAACCCTGTTTTATTCTTGCCTCTGCTTTTTCTCCGTAATCAAGTCCCCACCCTGTAACCCGGCTCATTGTCTGACACCCCCACGTCTGGGTCTCTGCCCTGAAGACCTACCCTGTTCTCTCAAGCCTGGTCCTTGCCTCATGCCTGGCAGGCCCACCCATCAGCCCTCCCATCGCAGCCAGTCCAGGGAGATGGCTCTCACCCGCCCCTTGCTTCCTGTGCTTCACCCCACCCGCTCCAGCCCTGCCCCTTCCCAACGCCCACCACCTGCCTCTGCTTCCACATGCCACCTGCCTCTGGATTCCTGAACAGCCAACCCCGCCCGCCAGCCTGCACGCTCCCTGCAGCCTGGCACTATTGGGTGCGGCCAGTAGTTTGGCCAGAGGTATCCTCATCCTGCAATTCAAAGGACTTAGGGCTCCAGGTCAGACCGATTCCACCTGCTGAATGTCGTTCCACCAGCTTCCTCATCTCCCACGGCCACTCCCTTTGTTGAAACCCCATCATTCCTCCAGGACTATGGCAATCACCTCCTCACCAGCCTGACTTTTCCTGTACCCACTCTTTCTCGCCTGCTCATTGGATGGCTTTCATAATTAGAAAAGCCAGCCATGAAAACATGGATGAGCATGTATTTTGTGTCATGTACGATCAGACACTAGAAACTGGACAGGATGGTACAAGAGATGGTTCTGTGCCACCAAGGGCTTCATGGTCTAGTGGGGCTGATGAACCAAGTGTACATGGAGTGTGCAAGTGAAACGTGGTAAGTGCCGAGAGGAGGGAAGTAAGCAACGCCTGCAAACAGAAGATTCAAAAATGAATAAAGTGGAGACTGGACGAGTCCAGAGACCGGAGAGGATGAGCCTTGGGCTGAGAGCCCAGCATGCTGAGCCCTGGGTCCCCCATATGCTCCCCAGTGGCTCTGAGACCCAAGCAGATTCTCTTGCCCAAAGTTGATGCTCAGTTAATTTTAATGCACGTGGAATGAGTAAGTGACTCTAGAGATGCTTAGTGCTCACTCGCTCAGTCATATCTGACTCTGCGACCCCATGAACTTTAACCTGCTGGGCTCCTTTGTCCTTGGGGTTATCCCGGCAAGACTACTGGAGTGACTAACCATTTCCTTCTCCAGGGAATCTTCCCAACCCAGGGATTGAACCTGTATCCCCTGCATCTCCTACAGGCTGGCAGATTCTTTACCACTGTGCCATCAGGAAAGCCCAAGTGACTCTTAGTACAACCCACTTATTTTATATAAGAGGAAACTGAGATCCCCAGGAGTTAAAGGAGTTGTTAAAAAGTCATAGAACTGATTAGCCTTTGACCAAAGCCCACCATTTGGTGGGCTCCACCCTCCCCTGACCCCACCCTGCCAGAGCTCTTTGGCCTTTTCTTCTCTGAGCTAATACGGCCAATTTATTTTATCTTTTCTTTTAGGGTCATTTTTATATCCTCTTAAACATATTCTGTAAGAGAAGAACAGAGTAGGTAATTCTTGACATTCAAAATAAACTTTTCCCATGTTTGAAAAATTGAACATAACAACACCATGGTTTACTTAGCATGATGCTGGTGTGTTTGATTATAAATATGAAATAATTAGAACTGCTTATGATGTCAGCTTGCTGGAAAGAACGCACACACATTGATGCTCTCCTTTTGCCGTATATCCTCTTGGCAGGGTGTCATGAACTAAAGTACAGCATTTCTCCAGAAGAATTCTATATCTCTAAAATACTACATAATCTGCATCTTGTATGCTTTCAGAGAACACAAATTGGTTATGTGGTGTTTATTTTTATTGTGGTAAAATATACATAAAAAGAAAATGTACCATTTTATCTATTTTAAAATGTACAATTCAGAGGCACTTAAATACGTTGACAAGACAGTGGTGTACAACCATCACCACCACCCATCTCCAGAACTTTTTCATTTTCTCCAGATAGAGACTCTGTATCCATTAGACAGTAACTCTCCATCTCCCCTCTCCTCATTCCTGGCTACCACCATTCTGCTTCCTGTCTCTATCAGTCTTAACTACTCTAGGGACTTCCTAGAATATTTGTCCTTCGTGTATGGCTTATGTCCTCAAGGTTCAACCATGTTGTAGCACATGTGAGAATGTCCTTCCTTTTTAAAGCTTGAATAATATTCCATTGTGTGTACAGAGCACATTTTGTTTATCCATACATCTGTGGATGGACTCTTGGGTTGCTTCTACCTTTGGGCTATTGTGAATAAGGCTTTGACTATTGAAGTCCAAGTATCTGTTTGAGTCTGTGCTTTCAGTTCATTTGGGTGTACACCCAGAAGTGGAAACTGCTGGCCAAATGGTAATTCCAAGTTTAACTTCCCGAGGAAACCCCACACTACTTTCCACACCAGCTGTACCATTTCACATTCCCACCAAGACTCAAAGGTTCTACTTTCTCCATATCCTCACCAACACTTGGCATATTCCATTCTGTTTTGGATTTTTTTTTTTTTGGCTTTTTGTTTTTAATAAATATCATCTTAACGGATGCAAAGTGGTATCTGTCTCACTACCAGGTTCTGATTGCCTCCGTGTGTGTGTGACTTGCTAAAGATGGAAAGAGAGTAGCTTCCTCTCTTGGGGCCGGAAAAGACCTCTGTCATTAGATTCCGAGCCCCATGCTCTCAGTAAGGCCAGGACAGCAGTCCCCAGAGAAAGGACATAGCTCTTGATCGCAGCCCAAAGGCTGTGAGCAAGTTCACAAGCCTGTTAGGCTGAGGCGCTGGCATCTTTCCATATCTTTTCAAACTCATTTCCTAAAGATTCTTCAGAAACTTGGAGGGAGAGGGAGTGGGATGGAGGGAGAGGGAGTGGGGTGTATAGGGCAGAGGAGACAGAAGGAGCAAGATCATACATCAGAGCCCGGTATGGCCCAGCAGAGGGACACACAGGCCTACGAGATTCTTTACTAGGACACAGGACTGGGTCCTCTCACTGAGCTGCTGGAGCTAATTGTAGGCAGGCAGGGTCCAATTCAAACTCCAAGATAGAATCAAATACTAACAGGGGAGAAATCAAGAATCCGGGTAAGGTTACCAGAGAGGTCAAAACCTCAGAGATTAGGATCTGGATTAAAGTAGAGGCAAAATAACAGGAAACAAGGTCAAAAAACCAGAAGGTCCAATTTGAGCTTCTAAATTGGGATCAGTTACACAGGAAATTAGAGGCAGGAAAAAAAAATGAGGAGGTAGTAGGGTTCAAGGTCACTGACAAAGACCTGTTAAGCACAGAGAAGCAGATTTCCAACATGCTTTGAGGTCCCCCAACTCCCTGGCTATGCCTGGTGGCGTGTCTTTTTCCACCCAGTTGACAGCTATTCTCACGAGCTCATCTTCCATCCCTGTGCTCAGCAGCTCAGTCATGCCTGACTCTTTGCGACCCCATGGATCGTAGCCTGCCTGGCTCCTCTCTCCATGGGATTTCCTGGGCAATAATATTGCAGCAGGTTGCCATTTCCTACTGCAGGGGGTCTTCCTCACCCAGGGATCGAACTCATGCCTTTTGTGTCTACCTGCATGGGTCAGTTGGTTCTTTACCACTGTGCCACCTGCGAAGCCCCTACTCTCGCTAGAGGGAGATAACACCCTTGCGGTTATTCCAAAAAGCTATTAAACAAACCATTACATATATTTCTCATTTCTTCAGTTGAGTGAAGAGAGCACACACGGAAGAGTTCTCACCCTGGTCAAATTGGGTCTGCCCCCACCACCAAACATACTGGAGAAAGACGCTAAACCTGGTTAGGGCGGGTGAAGGGTCCTAGAGAAAAGCCAGCAGAGAGTCTGGAGACTTGGCTGGTAGGTGGGATTCTGAGATGCCCATCATCTGACATGCATATATAAACCTCTCCCCTTGAGCAGGGGTGGGGCCAGGGAACATGACGGGCTATCACCCTAACATAAAAAGGGGGATGTCCGGGGTGGGCTTGACCTAATCAGAGGAGCCTTTAGAAGAAGAGGAAGCATCAGAGAGATCTTCTTGCCATGGGCTGGAGGGAGGTGAGCACCGTGTTTTGAACTGCCCTGGGAGTGGGGGGCACACAGGCGGGCACCACAGGCAGTGCCTGGGCACTGACAGCCAACAAGACAGGAGCCTCAGTGTTACATCCCAAGGGAGTGAATGCTGCCAACAGCCCAGACAAGCTTGGAGGACCACCCAAGCCTCAGATGAGATCACAGTCCTGGCTGACACCTTGCTTTTCACCTGGACCAGAGGACCCAGCTAACCCATGCCTGGGCTTCTGACCCTGAGAAACCATGGTCAGAATTTTCAGCAGTAAAACCTGAATGCACCTTGCCACTGGATGGAGGACATAAGCAGTAGGTGTAACCAGGACCTTGAGTGTCTTTGATTCGCTCCTTGTAATGCACAACAGCTGATCAGTACTCACTTCACAGCCTCACAGCGTCACGTGAGGCCACAGAGAACATCATTTCCAGCCCTCAGAGAGGCTTAGATGACTTGCTCAAGGCCACTCTGCAAGTTAGTGGCAACTGCAGTGGTCAGACTTCAACATGCCCTTACCTGGAAAGATCTGCTGCCAAATGGGTCAAGAAGGTCAAGAATGCAGAGTATTAGAAACTGCAAGAGTCTTCAACATCATCCGGGTGAAGCCCCCTGCCTTCGAGACAGGAGGAAACTGAGGCCTGGAGAGATTAGGGGATTGCAACATTCTTTCCAGTTCAGGAAGCTGTGACAAAGCACAGGTTCTGCCACCTAACAAATAATGGCACGTGTGCCACTGCCCTTCCAGACAGAAATCCATGGCGTGTGCCAACAACTGATCCCCAAATTAATAAACAGCAAATAAGATGCAAAAGAGACACTCCAACTCCTCTGAGAGCCAAGCTGCTCCAGCTCATACACAGGACACGGTCACTAAATGCCCAGGGCTTTATCCTTTCCAGGAAGCCTCAACTGCATTGAAAGAGAAAGTGGGGAGAAACAGGGACAGGCTTGTTAGGCTTTTTAATTTTTTTTAGAAGCTTAGAAACGAAAGTATTGCTGCTCTGCCAGTCAAGGGCCTTTTGTGGAGGTTGATGTGCGTCAGTCAGATTTGGGTGCATGTGTGTGTGTGCGTGTGTGTGTGTGTGTAACCGAATCGCCTGTCACAGCCTCATTTTCCACGAGGCAAGTCTCCTCTAACTGATAACACTCTAAATAACAGGTGAGTGACTCCTGGCTGGAAGGAGATTGTCTGACCTCATTGTTTGCCTTTTCCCCCCCTCTTTGTTCTTCACAAATAAAGGTTTTTTAATAAACTGAAAGGTCCTCCGCTCTTGCCTGATGATAAAATGAAAGGAACCAGTGAGGTATGGTACAACGTGGCAGCAAAAAAGGAGAAGCTCATCAGAAAATAACAAAGGTGCAAGTTAAAGATAAGGCAGCTGTCAGAGATTAATCCTGCCCGCCTGATTGTTTTCTTTAATACCAAAGCCTGCAATAGCAAGCGATAAGTTTGCTGAGTAATTTGGTTTTTGGTGAGGAAATAAAATTCAGGTAGGCCCCATAATTGATTTCCCTTTCTTTAGTTTTCTAAACATTAAACAACAACAACGAGCCTGACTTGGCTACACTTTCTTTCTTCCAGCTGTACTGCCAACGCCGTCCTCAGGATCAGGCCCACCTTCTTCATCCCGAAAGCTTCCACAAAGAGGGTAGGAGTGAGCGGGAGACGTTCCCTTTGCCCAGAGACACAAGGTACCATTTACATGAATCCTCACACTCAGTGTCCATCAGGGTCTGAACTGTGCCATTCCTCCCAGAAAAGATGCTGGAGTCCTTACCCTCAGAATGTGACCTTATTTGGAAAGAGCATCTTTGCAGAGGTTATCAAGGTAAAATGAGGTCCTTGGGGGTGCACTCTAATCCAATCTGCCTGCTATCCTTATAAAAAGGGAATGTTAGACCCAGACACAGGTCCAAGGGGAGAATGCCACCTGGAGATGAAGGCGTGGATCTGTGTGCTGCATCCAGATGCCAGGAAACTCCATGGTAATGGACAAACTGCAGCAGCCAGGAGAGAGGCAGAGGGCAGCTCCTCCCTCAGGCTCCAGAAAGACCCAACCCTGCCAACAGCTTGATCTCAGACTTCTGGTCTCCAGGACTGTGAGAGGACACGTTTCCGTTGTTTAAGCCACCCCATCAGTGTGCTTTGTTAGGACAGTCCTAGCAAACGAACCCAGCATCTACGTCCAACACACCCAGGGATCAAGGAACCCTCACTTCTACCCCGAATGTCTCCTTAATCCAATTCCCCTCAATGTCTTCACATCCCCACCTCCCCCACCGCCCCCGCCCGGCTCCCCGCAGTTTCTCATCCCTTTAGGTGAAACTGTAAAGAAGGCAAAGGAGGGAAAGAGAACCCTGAAGGCCCAGCGCTATCCCCGCTTCTGAGGGTATGAGAGGCTCGGAGCCCTCCCACCTAGCACACCGCGGCATTTATGGGTACCGGGTGCCTAGACCAGGGCCCTTGCACACATGCAGCTGCTTCCCCTCTGTGGTCCCTGGTTGGTGCCAGCGCAGAGCAGCCACCCAGGGCCTATCCTCGAGAGGGACCAGGGGAGGGGAATGCTGCTTGGAAGCCCCGAACAATCAGGCAGGATGCTGTATCTCCAGGTCCTCAGCTCCGGGATTTGCATTTGCGCACTTTCAGATCCGTGATCTTCCAACTTGAACGTGCGTAGGAGTGACTCGCCTGGGGATCCTGTTGAAATGCTCTGACTCAGTTAAGTATGGGGTGGGACCCGCTCAAAGCTGCTTTACCAACAAGCTCCTGGGTGATTCCCACGCTGCTGGCGCGTGGACCACGCCTGGGGTGCAGGGTTTGGACCCTCACAAGGTGGAGGTGTGGGAAGGGGGCTTAGAACAGGGGTGGTCCTTCTTGGTGGCCCGGAGGCAAAGCTTTCAGTGGCTACAAACCTCCGCAGATTCCAATGTCTCTGGGCTGGAAAAACCTTCAGTAGGGTCAGAGGGGGAAACACAAAAGGAAGCATCCGAGGGGGTGCATCTGGGGGAGGGGGACCCCCAACGAGAAATGTGATGCGTTCCCGTGCTCCCAGACGCACGCTCACAGGCGGCGCCGCAGCAGCAGTCTTCTTTATTGTGATAAAATGAACAGCCCCCTGGTCGCTCGTCCTGCAGCTAATTTCTCATCTTATCTATTATGTGAATGAGATGGGGAAACAGTTTCCTGTTTCTCACAGATATCACTGACAGGAGAGATACTGAGCGAATTCCCTGGAAAAGCCTGCAGTCCCATCCCTCCGCGGGCGCGTTCGGTTCACGAGGAGGAATCCATGTGCCGTCGGGGCTAGCTCTCAGACGGAGAAACCCGTCATCGCAGACGCTCCTCGCCTCCCCCGTGTGAATATCACCTTGGAAAAGGGCTGAGGGGCCCCCAGGTCTTTTTCAGTTGTATTTCATAGCAGATATTCCCTGAGGCCCAAATGACAGGCCTGGAAGTGGCTGTGTGCTGGGCCAAGGATTTCCGTCAGGCTACAGCCATCTCTTGTTCCTCCCACCTGCCTTTCCACCCTCGCAGGGAGCCCCCACACCCTGTCCCCAAGACCGGCCGATCACAGATCTTCCCCCTCAGATGAAGGACAACCCTGTCCCAGTATGACTGTCTTGTCAGCCACTCAGTAACGTCCGACTCTGCAACTCTATGGCCTGTAGCCTTGCCAGGCTCCTCTGCCCATGAAATTGTCCAGGCAGGAATACTGGAGTGAGTAGCCATTCCCTTCTCCAGGGGATCAGGGATGGAACCAGGGTCTCCTGCACTGCAGGCAGATGCATTGTAGGCAGATTCTTGACCGTCTGAACCACCAGGGAAGCCTGCAATGGAAGAATCTGCCTGCAATGCAGAAGACCTGGGTTCAATCCCTGGGTCAGGAAGATCTCCTGGAGAAGGGAATGGCTACCCACTCCAGAATTCTGGCCTGGAGAATCCCATGGACAGAGGAACGTAGCTGGCTACAGCCCGTGAGGTTGTGAAAAGTCAGACAGGACTGAGCCACTAACACTTTCACTTTCAAGCTTCTTGGGGAATCACAAATTTTCATGCACATTTGGCTCAATTCTTATTATCAGCGAAGAACCCGAGGCTCAGAGTGGTAGACAGATTTGGCCAATGTCACCCAGCAGTGATATAGCGGAGCCTTTTTGGTCCATGCTGTGGTCAAGGTATGGCAGAAGGGAGATCTTAGACAGCAGTGTTAGTGGAGCAGAGCCCATGAGATACCCAGAAAACCCTCCTAACTCAGGTTGTTCCAGGTTTTGACCTGGAAACACAACACATCTGAGAACAAGTTCTGACTGGGAGAGACAGCAGGCCCCACACAGGAGGGACCCAACTTGGGCTGCTCATTATAGTCATTTGAGGGTTTTTTTTTTTTTTAATGCTAATGACTGGGCCACACCTCTGACAACTTGAATCCCAATCTGTCAGGCCTTTCAGTCCCTGTGAGCTTGTTAGAAATTCAGACTCTCAGCCAGGCCCCCGCCACCCCCACCCTGCCATCCAATGGCGTCAGAATCTGGATGATTCCTGTGCCTGCCAAGACTTAAGAAGCAGGCTTGGGCTACATGTTGGAGCCACCTGATGCACAGGCCACAGTCCAGGCTAAAGCAGTTATAGTCTCTGAGGGTCAAGGCCTGCCATGAGTGGTTTTTTAGAGAGGCGAGGACCTCAGAGAGGACTGCAGGGCACAAACTGTAAGTTCAAGGGCCTCAAAGACATGTTCATTTGTATTCCAATTTGCAGAGGCCCAGGTGTCTTCATGGGAAATAGATGGGGAAACAGTGTCAAACTTTATTTTTGGGGGCTCCAAAATCACTGCAGATGGTGACTGCAGCCATGAAATTAAAAGACGCTTACTCCTTGGAAGGAAAGTTATGACCAACCTAGATAGCATATTCAAAAGCAGAGACATTACTTTGCCAACAAAGGTCCATCTAGTCAAGGCTGTGGTTTTTCCGGTGGTCATGTACGGATGTGAGAGTTGGACTGTGAAGAAAGCTGAGCCCCAAATAATTGAAGCTTTTGAACTGTGGTGTTGGAGAAGACTCTTGAGAGTCCCCTGGACTGCAAGGAGATCCAACTAGTCCATTCTGAAGGAGATCAGCCCTGGGATTTCTTTGGAAGGAATGATGCTGAAGCTGAAACTCCAGTACTTTGGCTACCTCATGCGAAGAGTTGACTCATTGGAAAAGACTCTGATGCTGGGGAGGGGAGTTGGGGGGGCGAGG
>NW_011494846.1:5922480-5922737 GCF_000754665.1 Bison bison bison
GGTCATGTGAGAGTTGGACTATAAAGAAAGCTGAGCCCCAAAGAATTGAAGCTTTTGAACTGTGGTGTTGGAGAAGACTCTGGAGAGTCCCCTGGACTGCAAGGAGATCCAACTAGTCCATTCTGAAGGAGATCAGCCCTGGGATTTCTTTGGAAGGAATGATGCTGAAGCTGAAACTCCAGTACTTTGGCTACCTCATGCGAAGAGTTGACTCATTGGAAAAGACTCTGATGCTGGGAGGGATTGGGGGCAGGAGG
>NW_011494846.1:5922837-5932285 GCF_000754665.1 Bison bison bison
TGGGGGCAGGAGGAGAAGGGGACAACAGAGGATGAGATGGCTGGATGGCATCACTGACTCGATGGATGTGAGTCTGAGTGAACTCCGGGAGTTGGTGATGGACAGGGAGGCCTGGTGTGCTGCGATTCATGAGGTCACAAAGAGTCGGACATGACTGAACGACTGAACTGAACTGAGGTGTCTTCAGGAAAAGGAAATGTAGGTGAGGAAGTGGAGCCCAGAGAGATGGTCCAGCTCAGCTCAACTTTGTGTTGTTGTTCAGTCCTCAGTCGTGTCCGACTCCTTGTGACCCCGTGGACTGCAGCACACCAGGCTCCTCTGTCCTCCACTGTCTCCCGGAGTTTGCTCAAACTCACGTCCATTGAATCAGTGATGCCATCCAATCATCTCATCCTTTGGCAACTTTATGACCTGGAGCCAGTCACAGCAGACTCTTGTGATCTCGACCGGAAGGGTGATGATTCTGGGTTCACTTTGACACAGGGCAAGAACGGCAAGATGGCTCTTAAAGTCTCCATGCACCACCCTGGGTATGTAAGGGAGGGGAGGGAGGGAGGCAGGATGGAATAGCTGCTAGAGTCAAAACTAGCTCTGCGGCAGCTCTGTGGCCTTGGGCAAAGTATTTAACCTCCGTGCCTCAGTTTGATCATCTGTAAAATGGAGAAGATAGCAATTCATTCATGGAGCCATTGTGACCTGTCAGGAGCTAAATAAGGCTGTTGACAGTTTGGGGTACTCATGTGCAAAAACAGTAGCTGTCATTAGTGGTAATTCAATTTCAGCTCCACGGTCATTTTGAGGAAGATTTTTATAAGTGAAAGTGAAGTCGCTCAGTCATGTCCGACTCTGAGACCCCGTGGACTATAGCCTACCAAGCTCCTCAGTCCATGGAATTTTCCAGGCAAGAATACTGGAGTGGGTTGCCATTCAGCTGGTAAAGAATCCACCTGCAATGCAGGAGACCTGGGTTCGATCCCTCAGTTGGGAACATCCCCTGGAGAAGGGAAAAGTAATCCACTGCAGTATTCTGGTCTAGAGAATTCCATGGACTGTACCCTATGGTGTTGCAATGAGTCGGACACGACTGAGCGGCTTTCACCTCACTTTTCAAGAAACATTAACTATAACAAAACTGTTTTTAAGTTAAAGACAGATCAAATGTGAACAATAATCCTCTCCTTACAGAATGAAAAACTAACATTGTGGTTTATAAATAACTCCCCTGGCTATAAAAGACTACTATCTCTGTCTCCTCCAGGCAAGCCTAGTTAAATTCACCGCTGTGGTTTCCTACAAATGCAAAAAGAAGCACAATGACAAAGAATGTACAAGAACACATGGGGAGGCATGGAAATCAAAAAGACGTCAACTGATAGGGAAAAGGGAGCAAGGAACTAGGTTAAAATTATGCGGAAGACCCTCTAGATAAATAGCAGAGTGAAAAGGCAGCTAATTGAAGAATGAGGGAGTTTTCTTAACCAGTGCTAGCTGAGTAAAAATATAATTAGCTTTGATTCATGAAGATTGCTACAATATGACTCATTTACCAAAACAGTTACTAGCAGAATTACATTTGTTACTGTGAGAAGACCACGTGGGAGCGAGGGCTGTAGTAAATACCAAGTAATGTTTCTACTTTCAGCAGTGGCACCTTGGAAAAGAGTTCTGTTTCCTCAGAAGCGGTTTTCTGTGATGCTGCCGCTCTGAGTGGCGCCTTTGGCGACCAGCAGGAATGCAGAGACCTTGTACAGAGACAGGAGATGCCAGAATCACTGCTCCCAACCAGGGCCTTGGAAAGGTCTCACTTTCCCAGCCTGCATTCAGCATGTCTGGGTCTCAGACTTATTTCCACCAAGCGGCGTCACAGCTCCTACAACAGCCATGCCCTTGGCTTGCATGCCTTTGGTGCTGAGGTCTCTCTCCTTGGAGATTCCACGCAAACCTCAAAATCAGAAGACCTTCCTTCTGGTTGATTGGTCGTCTGATGGCTTTGAGAAGGGAAAGCCAGTGTTTTTTCCATTTCGATATTTTCTGTTTATTCACTATGCTTGGCTTGGGCGCTCCTCCCCATAGCACACAGCCCTTGAAAGATTCAAACCCTTATAATCAACTACACTTCAATCAGAAAAAGAAGAAGAAAACAGGTTTCCTTTGCTGACCCTGGAGACATACCACCCAGTCTCTGGGTTTGGAGCCCTGGCCCAGTTACACCTGAGGCCCTGAGCACCTGCAGTTCTGGTGCCCCAGTTCCTGTCGCAGGATACTTAGTGGTAAATCCTTGATTAACTATGTATGTCCCCCCCAAATCTACCTCCTCCTCCCCCTGTCCTCACCGCCCCCCACCCGCAAATTCAGACCTTCGGCGATCTGTGTGCACATTTCAAGGAAGATGCCGGCTAGGTCAGGGCACTGAAGTAGGTGGGAAGATAGACGCTGGGTAGAGGGACTCTCAAGGGTCACAGAGATCTTAGAGAAGTCTTGGCCCAGCCTCTCTAAGGATGGACGTGGACCCAGGGAATATGTGTGTACGTGATTAGAAGAGCCATGTGATTTCTAAAAACAGAACGCATGGCGCAGGAAGAAATAAGATGCATTTCTCACACGGAGAATGAGCACTGCAGGGAGAAATGTCCAGAAGAAGGCAGCGGCAAACAGGTCTGCAAGTACAAGGCTAATGAAAATAAATACAGCTTACAAGCCTAATGAAGAACATCTCAGAGCAGGTTGAGCCCCTAACTGATACAAATGAGGACATTATCTTGCCTGGGCTCTCCTGTTCAGTGTAGGGCAAGAATCGTGCAAATAGAAGGAGATGACCAGGCCTGTAATGGTAGAATTATAACCCCACACCAGACCAGGGCCTCTTAATAAGAAGAGCCATTTTCATCCAGACCCAAATCCACGTGAGGGCCTGAAGACCATCAATGTAAATGATGCTTAGCTCTCCTCATTGTAGGGTAATTAGTATTTTAAGAGTCACTCACATCTCTTTCCTCCAAATGTATGTCAGTGCGTCAGTACTTCCCTAAAGCCCAGAAGCTAAACATGATTCCAGAGGTGATTCTCAGCTTGAGACCCACCACCACACTCTTGATTAAGTGCCACTGTTTTCTAGGCATGGGCTAAGTACTTCACACGCATGGTTTCGTTAATCTCATCCACAGCCTGGGAGGTAGGTATTGTAAAATACCCCTCATTATTTCAATTGAAATATAGTTGATTTACAACGTTGCGTTAGTTTCTGGTGTACGGCAAAATGATTCATATATATATTACGTATATATATTCTTTTTCATTATGGTTTATTCTAAGATATTGAATACAGTTCCCTGTGCTATACAGTAGTACCTTGTTGTTTGCTTTATTTATAGTAGCTTCTATCTGCTAATCCCAAACTCCTAAGTTGCTCCTTCCCCACCCCCTTTCCCCTTTGGTAACCATAAATTTGTTTGCTATGCCTATTTCTGTTTCACAAATAAGTTCATTTGGGTCATATTTTAGATTCCACATATTAGTGATATCATGATATTTGTCTTTCTCTTTCTGACTTAACTTCACTTAGTATAATAGTCCCTCATTGCATCCAGGTTGCTGCAAGTGGCATTATTTGGTTCATTTTTATGGCTGAGTAGTATTCCATTGTGTGTGTGTGTACACACCACATCTTCTTTATCCATTTGTCTGTCAGTGGACATTTAGGCTGTTTCCATGCCTTAACTGTTGTAAACAGTGCTACTATGAATGTTGGGGTATATGTATCTTTTCTAATTAGAGTTTTCTCAGGATATATGCACGAAAGTGGGATTGCTGGATCGTATGGTAACTCTGCTTTTAGATTTTTGAGGAATCTCCATACTGTTTTCTGTAGTGGCTATACCAATATACCTTCTCACCAGCAGTGTAGCGGTTCCTTTTCTCCATACTGTCTCCAATATTTGTTATCTGTAGACTTAAATGATGTCCTTTCTGACCAGTGTGAAGGGGTACCTCATTATCATTTTGGTTTGCATTTCTCTAATAATTAGTGGTGTTGAGCATCTTTTCATGTGCTGGTTGGTCATCTGTATTTCTTCTTTGCAGAAATGTCTATTTATGTCTTCTGCTTATTTTTTAAATTGCATTGTTTGTTTTTTGTTATTGAGTTGTATGAGCTGATTCTGTATTTGGAAATAAGCATTTGTTGGCCTTGTCATTTACAAATATTTTCTCTCAGCCCACAAGTTGTCTTTGTGTTTTATTATGGTTTCCTTTGCTGTGCAAAAGCGTGTAAGTTTCACTGGGTTCCATCTGTTTATTTTTGCTTTTATTTCAGTTGCCTTGGGAGACTGACCTGAGAAGCATTGGTGCAATTTATGCTGGAGAAAGTTTTGCCTATGTTCTCTTCTAGGAGATTTATGGTGTCATATCTTATATTTAAGTCTTTAAGGTATTTTGAGTATCAATGCTCTCATTTTTAAGAAACGGATAACTGAAACTCAGAGAGGTTGAGTAATTTGCCAAGGTTAAACAGTAAGTGACAAGTCAGAGATTGGAACAGAAAACCAGCTTTGATAGGTTATTTTTAGGGTCAGCCTCCATGAGGAAATGAGAAATGAAACAGGAAAGTAAAGTGTATGCTCTGGATGGATGTGTCACCTTAGCTTCACATACCCTGGGCCCTAAAATGAGGAGCCCAGGCAGCAGAGGCCAGCGTGGTGCTCTTTACAGCACAGGTGCAGAGCAGGGCCCCTCTCGCCCAGGGCTATGGGTAGAAGAGCCGGACAGCCTCCATTTTCTTGGTGAAACATGAAAAAAGCCAAGTTATTTGCTCAGACAGGTTGGGTGGAAATCCACTTAGAGGAATGCCACCTTGACTGTTTGGTTCTTTTAACTCTTGGGAAACATAGTATCTAAGCAGTTTGCCAGGAGAGTTTGTTTCCTAGCTTGAGGAAGAACCATGCTCCAGGCAATCAAATATTGATTACAGTCCCTAAGGTGCTGCAGTTTATAGGCATTCACTTGATAGATCTTTTTCTTCCTACCTGCCCACCTCAATCACCCCATAAAGTTTGCTTTGTGACAAAAGCATGAACTAGAAGGGGGAAAGAAAAGTACACCACACCCCCTACTTCAAAGCCAGAGAGCTGTTAAACCTGATTTTGGCTCAGGAGTCCTCCGCAGTGTTGTAAGCAGGTCACCTTGAAAACAATCTGCTCATCACAAAGACTACTGGGCTTCGTTTCAGGTGGGTCTTCTCCTCCTGCCTAAAGGCAAGTCTGAGTTCAGATGACATCAATGGTCAACAGAGACGGGGGCAGCTGAAGGTGGGATGTCCAGAGACCATTTTTTATAGTCTTAAAATAATATGAACTTTCAAAGAAAATGAAATGCTTGAAAAAGGAAGAAGACAGTGTGCATTAGATAACACAGCAATGACTAAACACCAGTCATCTACTTTTTAAAATATCTTTATACGTTTGTGAAATGTTCATATTGTTGCTTTGAAGCAACTTGACGTTCTCTCCCTGTATATTATACCTGGGCATTGACCAAATGGTGCTTTTTTTTTTATTATTATTATAAATACTAGGATTTCAAAGACCTTTCTACTGTTAATTCCCTATAATGGCTGTTAACATCTTATTATCTGCATTTTATTGCTAAGAAAACTAAAATATAGAGCAGTTAAGTGACTACCCAGTGAACAAGGGGCAGAATTGGAAATAGCACCAGTAATTCATCCTACCTGTGAAAACATACTTCCTGCTAACCTAGAGGTGCCTGTTTGCACGCTAATCTGCTTCTGACTCATGGCTGGTGACATCCTGTATGCCGACCTTTTAGGACTCTGTAGTCGGTCAGCACCTAGCTGTATATTAGGTTAAATAATTTCATTATAAAAATAAGGGGGGATCAGACTTGAAACTTTGTCTTTGAGGACACCATAACTTATGACCTGTCATTCAGTAAACCGACCACAAGCCAATAAAAGGAAAGCCTGGTTTTGAAGGGGGTGGAAAGGAGAATGTCCAAGGATTTAGATTAAATTTATGCACAATGTATCCATAATTTATGGCCTTATATTAAAAATCTTGGTTGAACATCCCTCCCCCACTTTAATTTATCTTTTCTCATAGCAATTGTAATTGACTGCTTTACATTTAGGTCCGTGATACCCTGGAGGAGGAAATGGCAACCCACTCCAGTATTCTTGCTGGAAAAAAATCCCATGGACAGAGGAGCCTGGCAGGCTACAGTCCATGGGGGTCACAAAGAGCTGGATGCGACTGAACACACACAAACATGCCCATTTTATTTTCCCTACGAAATTCTAAAGGCAGTGATTGTGTCTCATATGTTGTTTGTCCTCTGTGGTGCATAACAATGCCTTGCTCATGCTAGCTGCTCATAAGATGATGCTAAATAAAAAGAAAAAGAAAAAGAAAAGAATACTTTGGATTTACATCAGTAGCCTAAGATTCACATCCTGTAGAACTAGCGAAAGTGAAGGTCGTTCAGCCATATGCAACTCTTCGCGACCCCATGGACTACACAGTCCATAGAATTCTCCAGGCCAGAATACTGGAGTGGGTAGCCATTCCCTTCTCCAGAGGATCTTCCCAACCCAGGGATCGAACCCAGGTTTCTCACATTGCAGGCGGATTCTTTACCAGCTGAGCTGCCACGTAAGCCCAAGAATACTGGAGTGGGTAGCCTATCCCTTCTCCAGAGGATCTTTCTGACCCAGGAATCAAACAGGGAACTCCTGCACTGCAGGCAGATTCTTTACCAGCTGAGCTGCCAGGGAAGCCGGTAGAACCAGACCTACCCATAAACTAAATCCTAAGTCAGAGCCATGGGTGGGAAGAATTGCAGGTGGAAACCAGGCACAATTCTCACCCTTCACAATTACAGGCCAAATGAGGGATTGTACCTGAGAGAAAAACTGCTGTTGGAACTTGAAAAGAAAATAGATACAAATTCTTCAGTTAGTTTCTATTCTGACTGCAAGGAAGAGGATCCATGTATTTCTCATCAAGCCCAAAAGACTACCTAGGTAAGAAATAGAAATCTTAAGGGAAGGATGTTCATTGCAACTATCTGGGGAACTCCTTGATGGCGAACTTGTACTCAGGGAAAATCTGTTTATTGTGACATAAATGGAACGTCCCAAATAATGAGGAAGCATCCTGCACAGGGGAAGAGAGGAAGTCAATAACAGTATTCCAATGTGTGTTGTATCTAAACTAAACTACAAAAGTAGCTTTTTACCATTGCATGCAAATGATGTCTGGAAACTAGCCTAGTTTACATAATTGCACAGCTGTGGGCAGTCTGGCTTCCAAAATTCAGGATGCATCTTGATAGCATGTGTCAGACCCATAAAAGGGTTAATTTTGAAAACAGCCACTTCCCTATACAGATGGAGACAGAGTGCCATCATCAATGTTTAATCAATCAATAGGCGTTTATTCCTGTGATACAAAGTTTACATAATCCTCCGTCTGGAGCAAGTAGAGGAATAAGGAAGGGAATCTGTCAAAAGCAAAATTACTTCTTGTTAGCTTTGCCCCTGTAATTTCAGTTCAGCTCAGTACATGTTAATCTTTTTTATGACTTAAATAAAGCAATGAAAGTGATTATACTTTAACCCTCTTGTGCATTTCTTAAACAGTTTAATCTAAACCCAACAATTTAGACCAGGCTCGGGATGAGCTGTCAAATCTCTGTCTCAAAACGTGATCAGATAATCGGCCAGTTATTCTGTAGTTTCCGTTTCCTTCCCAATTCTCTTCAACCCTGTAGTTCCAGATTTCTTCTCAACTCTTCTCTTTCTGTGTAACTCTGCTCTCTCTTGTAATTTCCGAGTTTACATGAGGGTGGACTTTCTGTTCAAATAGACACACATTTGAATTCTGGTTCCATGGAATTGCCTGTATGAGTCCCTAAGCAAAATGTTAACCCCCTTAAGACTCAGTTTCTCTGTAAAATGGTTACACTAACGCCTGTCTTGTAAAGTTGTGTGCACACATGCTCAGTCACTTCAGTCATTTCTGACTCTGCAATCCTGTGGACTGTAGCCCACCAGGCTCCTCTGTCCCTGGGATTCTCTAGACAAGAATACTGGAGTAGGTTGCCATGCCCTGCCCCAGAGGATCTTCCTGACCCAGGGATGGAACCCATATCTCTTGTGCCTCCTGCATTGGCAGGTGGGTTCTTTACCACTAGCACCACCTGGGGAGCCCTCCTGTAAAACTGTGGTGAACCTTAAATAAAATAGCGTGTGTGAAATGCCTGGTACAAGCAGACCACTTAATTCATGACTGCGATGTTTCCTTGCTCTCAAATGAGATCACTTGTTTCCTCTGCATTGAGAATAGTGTTTTGTTAGTGTTGTTTGTTTGTTTCATTTACCAGACTGTGGCTCATTAATCCACGTGGTCAAAGCACAGTGCAGAAGCAGCAAATTTATGTCTTTCGTTTCTGCAAAGACTAATTAGTAAAAAGGGGTGGGAGATCAAGCATGCAAATGTGCTTAGTTGATCACCAGAAAGGAAGATTATTTGTATGTTTTTATTGTTATGTGTGTGGTAATTATTACTGGGATGGGCGGTGGTCAGTGAAAGTCTATACCCTCCTAACAGGACAAATAATACAGAGGAAGGCATAGTGCCTAAATGCGTGTATTACAGAACATGCATGCTATTCTCCATCATATCTTATCACCTAAATTTTCTTAGTAAAGAAAGAAATGGATGGGGATTAATAAATTCCCACTGTGCTACTAGGATTTCCTCATTCATGCCTATCTCCTAGAAACTCCTAAAGGAAGGGTCCCCAGGCTTCCTGTACTTCCCGTGACAATAATCATCTATTATGTACAGAAGGCCTCCACGTAGAAAATAGAGACCTGCCACCACTATGCTGGTGTTCTCAGATCAGCGTTGGCATTTAAGGTAGCACAGGGTTCTCACTGTGGCCGTTCCGTATATCCTGTCCAGGGTGGCGTGGGCAGCCTTTAGAATGCAGCATAAAGTTAGTGAGTACTAATGAATAATGAACAAAGGTTTACTCCCAAACCAGGCTGTCAAACGGAAAGTCTAACTTGGTTTCACAATCTAAACCATTGTTCTCCCACTTGTTCTGCTTCTCACCGTCTGTCCTACTTTTCTGTTCACAAGCTGCTAAACCATTAGGCAAACCTGTCTCACATAACAAGTTCAACCTGCTTCTTAGTCTTCTAACCCAGTCTTAGCATCACAATTAGAAATTCCTCAGTAGTAAGAATATAGAGCCCAGATCCTGAATATTTGGTCATTCTTAAGTTGTGAGGGTCCCACAAGGCTGTCCATTGAAGATGCTCACAGCATGAAATCAAGGGGTGAAATTCAGCATGAAATTCACCTGTCAAGGTGAAAAAGCAGTGGTTTCATTTCTGATAAGCCTTCCCGGGGCGGGGGCGGGGGGG
>NW_011494846.1:5932385-5991508 GCF_000754665.1 Bison bison bison
TTGGATAGAATGTAGCCAATGACAGAGAGTGCAAGGAATCCTGCATTTCCTCCTTTCCCTTTAAATCAACCCAAGTCAGATTCTAAGTTCCAGACTCTGAGTCATAGAAAAGTCAAATTCAGTCCCTATGGGAGTGTCCCACCTTCAGGCCACACAGGTGGTGGCCTGAAGTCTGTGGACTTTGCCTGTGTGCTTAGTCACTCAGTCGTGTCCAACTCTTTGCCACCCCATGGACTGTAGCCCACCAGGCTCCTCTGTCCATGGAATTCTGCAGACAAGAATACTGGAGTGGGTTGCCATTTCCCACTCCAGAGGATCTTCCCAACCCAGGGATCGAACCCACATCTCTTGCATCTCCTGTACTGGCAGGTGGATTCTTTACCAGTGTGCCACCTGGGAAACCCCAGTGGGTCTTAAGTAGGAGTAAAGGCCCCACTGGCCATGAGACGTTGGGGGACACAGAATACCACTGGGGGCTCCATGGTCCCAGCCCCTTGGGATATGGCCACTCAGTTGCTTCTGGTCCACTCATGGGGCTGAGAAAATCTTTGATGACCTGGAACACTCCACCCCGAGTCCTGCTGTGTGCATTGGCAGACAGCCTTCTGATAGCATTTCTTGCTTAAACAGCTGCCACTGGGGTCCATGCTCCCCGTTACCACTGAAACTCACCAGCCTCCAACCTCCACGCAGTCCATGTGAACCATCTCCTGCCTTCCCTGCCAGTGCTCCTAGAGGCCCTGCCAGATCACCCCATCTTCTCTGGGGACACCTATTTCACCTGAGATTCTGAGGCTTCTACAAAAAAGAGGAAGAGCTGCTATTGCTGAGGAAAGAAAATGACAAACTTCAGGTTTCTGTTCAAAATAGGAAAGGCAGGAGTGACTTAGAGCAAAACCGAAACCTCAGAAAATTATCTATCCTATAAGCCTCGTAGTCAAGCAGCAGACAAGAGTTACCCTTGACTGCTTGGCCTGGAAACTGGGTAGACCGAATGTTCCTGATTGAAAAGTAATTGGAGCCACAATTATATGCGCCAGCTCTACACTGGCTGAGGGTGAGAACTGAGAAATACCCATGGGTATTTCAGGGCAGCACCCTGGGTACTTCCATCCCATCCCAGTGTTTCTGGGCAGAGGTTGACACCTGTTAGGAGCAGGAGTGGACTCAACAGAAGCGGGAAGATGAAATGATAGCAAAAGCGCAGCAGGTGTCTGCAAACACAAGACCATCCTACCTTTGAACCTAAAACCCAACTGGATATTTGGAAAGGGGTCACTGCATCAGTGGCCAAAGGATTGACCACATCCAGGCCAAGACGGGTGCCCACGAGGAAGGAACTTGGCTCAGAATTGCCCAGAGCTCAGTCACTTCCCAGAGCCAGCTTGTAGGGAACCTGAGACCCAGGCAGGACAAAGACATCAGGTTTCTCCCAGGCTACCTAGAGACCTGCGGGAGGCATGCAGACGGCAGGGCAGGGGGACAGGAGGACAAGCCAGGCAATCACACGCAAAACTCACAGACTCTGCCAGGGAACTGGGGCCCCCCCATCCAGGGACCCCACTGCTGGAGGTTCTAGAAAAGTCCACGTCTAATGCATTGGCCCCTGGGAACAGAGTCCTCTCTGACTGGGCCCTCGGAGTCTGATGCTACCAAGGAAACTCCAGCTGCACTTTCAAACACAAGTATAAACTGTAAAACAGAAGTCAGTTAATCTTCTTAAATGACCAGGTATCTGGATCTGGTGCCTCTGTGATTTACTGAGATTGAACTTAAGCAAATATTTATGGGAACAGGAGGCTACGATGAACAAATTCATTAATTCAGTGACGGCACAGGGTAGCTCCTCAATAAATGGTGGTTGTTGCTGCTGCCGATAATTAAAATCCTGTTTATAGATGGGTTGTGATGTATAATCATTTCATAACTATCTAAGTCCTTATGCCTTGATGAGAACTATCATTATGTGTAAATATTGACTAAGGCTGAGCCTTGAGCATGCCGTGGAAATTCAAGTTTATCGTCTCCCACTAACTAACAGTAATGAACTAAACTGGGATCTCCCAGTCCAAACAAACAACTGGATGTGTTGATGGGGGGAGTGCAGGCGTGATCCTAGGTCAATACATCTTGTAGTCACTTTTTTCTACATTTTACACACAATCTGGGCATTTTGCATGAGACTTTTGGTATTTCCTCATCATTTGGGGACTTTTAGGACTTCTAGTGGGGAAAGTCCTCTCTCTGATTCAGCCTCACAAAGTACCAGGAGGAGGTTGGGAGGCTAGGAGCTCCTGGAAGTTTCCATGGACCTGTGATATACCCAATTTCACCCTTGGGCATTTCCCTAGAGATAAAGAGGAGGAGTAGCTTTTTATTTAGGAGACTCTTGTCCCTGCTGCTGCTAAGTCACTTCAGTCGTGATCAACTCTGTGCGACCCCATAGACAGCAGCCCACCAGGCTCCTCCGTCCCTGGGATTCTCCAGGCAAGAATACTGGAGTGGATTGCAATCATTTCCTTCTCCAATGCATGCAAGTGAAAAGTGAAAGTGAAGCCACTCAGTCGTGTCTGACTCTTAGCGACCCCATGGACTGTAGCCTACCAGTCCAAGACAGTGGCTGGCCTTTGCTGCTCCTGGTTTGATGACAGTGAGTCCTGGCTGGTTGCAGCCAGCTCAGGACAGGGGGGCTGATGTGCTAGTATCTTCCACAGGTTTGGGCCATTTAGCCCCTTCTTAAGGCTCCTCCGTCCATGGGATTCTCCAGGCAAGAGTACTGGAGTGGGTTGCCATTTTCTTCTCCACTCTTATCCCTAGATTGACCAAAAATATATCTATCTAGATGTCATCCAAAACTGGTAAGAACTGAAGTGCTAAACTGAGTTTGGTTCCAGTCCAAATGTGTTCCTCATGTTCAGTAGGAAATCAAAGACTGAATGGATGTACAAATGGGGTGCCTTGAAATACTTTGCCACACCCAACACCCCCCACCACACACACACACACATAAACTATTTCATAATTTACCAGGTGGAAACGATTTACAGGATACTCTTTGAGAGGGAATTAGAGTAAGTCAGGCAGCAACTTTAAAAATCAATAAAAGCAAGCTCACATTTTGTCATGTTACCCTTCATCACCGTCCACCCAGACAAAGCAGCCGAGGTGTTTGCACAGACAGGACTAGTAGAAAGTAGCATTTCCTCTGCGTGGAGCTTGGGGAGCGGGTGGGGCGTAAATGGTCTCCTTTGTAGGCATGAGTGAGATTAGTATGAAGGGGACTATAAATATTAATACGCTTTTCTCTTCTGCATTTCTGTATACACACTTTCATTTGGAAGTTTCTACCGAAGGGTTGGGGTAGGATAGAAAACATTAAGTTTATTCAAGCAGAAATTCAAAGAGAAAGTGTATTTAGCCTTCGGCATTCAAAATTGAGAAACACAATAGAGTGAAAAATGGACTTGGTAGAGAAGGGGGAGAGAGAAAGCGAATTCTCTAAATTGTTTTAGTATACTAGGAACCAAGCCCAGGGGCTTAGATTTTGTATTTTTTCTCATAACACAGATAAGATTCCCCCTTTGCTATGATCATCAGGCCATTACATTTGTTGCCCTAGAGTAGAAAGGAGGGTATGCCATAGTGGGAAATGTATAGATGGAAGATTCTGAGCTTTTAAGAAAAATCTGGAGGTTGGATTTTCTCAGAGAGACTCATGGGAATTGTTGAGAGACCCCAAGAAAGCAAGTTTCAACATCAAGATCACACTCTTTATCCTTGCTGCTGCTGCTGCTGCTAAGTCGCTTCAGTCATGTCCGACTCTGTGCAACCCCATAGACGGCAGCCCACCAGGCTCCCCAGTCCCTGGGATTCTCCAGGCAAGAACACTGGGTTGCCAAGGAGTGGGTTGCCATTTCCTTCTCCAGTGCATGAAAGTGAAAAGTGAAAGTGAAGTCGCTCAGTCATGTCCAACTCTTCACGACCCATGGACTACAGCCTACCAGGCTCCTCTGCCCATGGGATTTTCCAGGCGAGAGTACTGGAGTGGGTTGCCATTGCCTTCTCCAACTCGTTATCCTTAGGATGTGGGAAATCTCTTGAAATGAGAAAGGTGTGGGAAATCCAGCTGACTCCGGGCTAGTGGTCAGTTCCCAGGATGTAGCAGGGAGCTCTGTCCCCCTCACCCCGGGGGAAGGGAAGTGTCATCAGTGGAAAGGGCAGGACAGGTCTTCCAACATACCCCTGCCCCGGGGGTGTACATGGGGATTCCAGAAGAACTTGGTGCATGTGTGAAGATGCAGCGGGGACCGGCACAGGCTCTCAGGGGGCCTTAAGAAAGGGCCAAATGGCCCAAACCTGTGGAAGATACTAGCACATCAGCCCCCCTGCCCAGAGCTGGCTGCAACCAGCCATGACTCACTGGTCATCAAACCAGGAGCAGCAAAGGCCAGCCACTCTGTCTTGGAAGACAGCTAGCTGGGCTACAGAGGACCTCACTTCCAGGAGGGCACATGCTATCTGGCGGAGGAGCAGAGTCAGGGATGGGAAATCTGAGAGACCCAAAGAGGCAGAGGTCAACCTAAACATCAAACAGCTCAGAGACTCTTAAATAAAAGGAGAAGTCCCCTGCTCTCCCTGCCTGCACCACCCAGCAGACAGGGGCTCGCGACACAGTAAGGACCATAGAGAGGCCACCTTTCCCTTGTGTAGCGGGAGCTCCACAATTTGAGATTCGGTTCCACTGGCTTCAAGAAAAGTCAAAGTCAGCTACATGTATAAATGGAAATTTCTGAGTTTTGGGAAAAGTCGACATCCTTGATTTCAAGAGCATAACAGTTCATTCTTTAACGATGTTATTTTGTTGTGGTATTAGTTTTATACTGTGTTACATGTTCACATATAATCTAGACATCTTTTACAAAATTTTCAAGTTGACAAGCACATGTAGCAGGTCGTTTTGTCTCCTCCTTCTCCTGCCGTGTCTAGGTCATCCAGACACTTACCCACCTAGGGCAGGTCAGAGGAGTGCTCCTTGGCTACCCAGGAAGAGGCAGGAATAGAACCACTGGAAACGGGGTAAGAGAGGGCCACAGGGAGAAGGGGGCACTCTGACCTGCGGGCGAGGGAGGAGAGGGAACCTGTTCAGGATGAAGACTCTTCTCCTGAGGTCTGGAAGGGAGGCAGCCATGCAGGCGGCCACAGGAAGAAAGAGCGAAAATGTCTGTGTGTGCGTGGGGAGTGGGAGAAGCCACCTGAATATTCTAGAAGCCTCTGCCTAGTCTCTGACCAAGGGGAATTATGGATTGCATGAGCCTATACTGTACATCCTACCAGATACTCTGTGTGTGTGTGTGTGGGGTGTGTGTGTGTGTGTGTGTGTGTGTGTGTAGAGAGAGAGAGAAACAGTAAGACTGACTAGTCAGGTATTTCCTGGGAAAGGACATACTGTCCCTCTTCCCAACGTGAAATGAAAGGTCACAAGTTTACACCACACAAAGAATCCCTGCAAATACATTTTAAAATGTTAATCTTTTATTATAATTTGGAGCAATTTCCACAGCTAAGTAATATTTAACTCTCGCTTTCTTTTCTAATAGGGGAACAGTGTATGCCACGAAGATACTGCCGGTGAGAAACAGAAAGTGACAATTTTCAAAGTCATTTTAGACCAGACCCATTTGCTTGTATGGATGTGTGTGTGTTTACAACAGCCATGCTCCCCCCGGCAAAGTAAAATACACTGGAAATGGGGGAGTATGGCGTAGGGTGGGGTGAAGAAGAACGTGGCAATGTTTTCAGTTCCTGAATAACAGTCCCCGACTCGCCAGTGAGACACTGGACCACAGGCAGGATGAATGTTTGGGTCTGGACAACCGACTCCGTTGGTTGATTTTGCTACCTTGGCCCAAACAAGCATGTCCACTATCTTTCTTCTTGCTCCTGAATCTCAGCGTGATCAAGTATCAAGAGACAAGCAAGCAGCCAAATGGAGCAAAGAGAAGAGCGATCATTGCAAAGAATTCCTGTGGGGTTCACTGGGGTTTTCAGAAAGCAAGGGATGCTCATGGTTGTGAGTGGACGTCCGACTTACCTGCTGTAGGTGAAGGTGGTTCTTCCTACAGAACGCTCTCTCCAGAAAGACATCCCCTCTCTGGGACGTGAGGTGGAGTAGAAGGACTAACCATCTCAAATTGTCAGCTATGTCATTTCTTTTCAGCATTAACTCATTTCAGCCTGAAAATCTTGACAATGCAAATTTGTTCTCCAGCGGGGGAGAGAGAATGGGAGAAAGAAACACTATTCCTGCCTTTAATCTGGTGAGAATAATCAGGAAGGATGGGTGAGAGGCACCACGCGTTCTGTGCTGTGCTTTTGAAAAGAGAACAAAACACCGTGTCCAGAGATAAATTGTCATCGTCTGAAGCTCCAGTTTTCTTACAAATTCTTAAGGAAATGTTGCCCCCTTCTGGACAAAAGGTACAATAGACAGCCACCACAGCCTTGCCATCCAATCTGTTTATAAACTCATCTACCTGCGTTAGTCAGGAAGGGTTTTGCTCTGGTGTCTTTTCTGTCACTATGCCTAGACAACACTAATTCACTTTTAAAAAGTCACTATACCAGCACGAATCATATGCATAAGACATCAGAAAGCCCATTTTACCAATTAGGCAGATTCTTCAAAACAGGAATAATCAATCACATTGACAAAGTTTACCAGATTTTTTCAATCTCATTCACAGCCTCCTTACCTTCTATAGGACTTGAGGAGAGGTGGATAGAGTCTCAATCAAGTTTTCATTTATCTCTCACTGTTTATTTTATTATTTAGTTTTAAAATTAATACTCTCTTTCAAAAATGGGTTGAAATTAGGCATTTGGGATTAACATAGACACACTAACTATATATATAACAGATAGCCAACAAAGACCTACTGTGTAGCACAGAGAACTCTGTTCGGTATTTTATAGTAACCTATAAGAGAAAAGAATCTGAAAAAGAATGGACATATATATGTGTGGATAACTGAATCACTTTGCTGTACTCCTGAAATTAATATGACATTGTAAAGCAACTACGCTTCAATTTAACAAGATAGAAAGAAATGGGTTCGGGTTTGCTTAGCTAAATAACCTTGAATTTGATTTTTTTCAATAGATTTTAGTATTTTAAAGTCATATACTTGGAGCATTAGAAAAATGAAATGCCAAAGCTGATATCCTGACCCGAGTTATAAGATGCCCATGCTTTACCTTCATAGCGTGCCCCTCCCGGTAGTCACTTCACCAGCAAACGTGTTGTCAATACACAAGGCAATTGAATGCACATGTGTTTCTATTTGACCACCTATGTATTTGCTCCTCTAAAGAAAAATCATAATCGAAGAAGGAACCGGCAGCCTGCCCAGGACATGCCACCACCCCAAAAGCAGAAAGTCATCTTTCTGCTGTTGAAGTCTCTAATGTGAAGAAGCCTGCAAGCCCAGAAAGCTTATTTCTCAGCTGAGTGACCACAGCAGAAAGGACCCACATTCTTGTCTAAGCCCTGTAACTGCAGGCTTCTATGGTAAGGCCAATATCTGCCTTCGTGCAGAACTGCCAGAGGGGTTAGGGAAACGAGATACCATTTCTCTGAGAAACTCTGCTCATTTCTGTGAGCCCATGACTGATGGTGATTGACAACCCTGCACACCTGCAATCAAGGATGCCCCGTATTTATCCCAGGGCAACACCTGTGGGGAGACCGGCTCTCACTCCCTGAGTGCGTCCCGCAGACGGCTGGCAGAGTGTCTCCTGGTCCTCTCTTCCCTAAAGCTCCGGGAAGGCGGCCAGGAGCCCGGTCACCTCACCCCTGTGCGGCAGTCCTGTGCAAGCATGTCTCTTCTGCGCTCACCTTCTGGCCGGAGGCAACAGCAGGGTCCTCTTCGTGAAGGAGGTAAGTGCAAGGGGAGGAGAGAAGGTGAATTGCTGAGACCCCCAGGCATGCACTTCTGTTTGTCGCCTACCAGACCCTGCCTGAGATAACTACAGTAGATATCACCTGTAAGGCCAATGGTCAGGGTGTGTGTCATGACAGGCCCCCTGGGGGTGCTAAGACAGGCACAGAGAGGAGGCCCGACGCCTGCCTCGTGTAAATCTCAAATTGCTAGCTGCACTGCTGACTTTAAAAGCATTGTCTCAAAGGGCGACTTGCAGCCTTTCAGTGGCGGCAGCTCTAGCGGGGGCCTCGAGTGACTGCTCGGAAAAGCACAAAGGGAACGAACGGGGGGTGGGATGGTGTTCTTAGAAATCCTGTTTTGAATTGGGAAGTTCCTGGTGCAGAAATGTCTTTGGTGCGGGTGATAATCTGGGCCTGCAGGCGCTAAATTGATTCACTGTCCTGCAGACACCCAGGGGCTGAGTATCAGGGAACAAATGCATTCATCATGGCAGGGCCCGTGTGCCAAGGCGCAATAAAGACCATGCTCGCCGCGGCGGGGAGCGTGGGGACCTCGCCGCAGACCACACGCGCCGGAGTAGCTCTCTGAAGTCTCATTACTAAGTATGTGTGTATGTAGCGGAGGGTGATGGAGGGGGTTCCATCTGACTTTCTCTGAAAACATGCATTTAGAAATAAATGTATTTACACTTCACTTTATGTTTTCAAAAAGGAGGAGGGTGGAATCTTTGGACCAGAGTCGTTACAGATTAAAAACACACACACACGCACCCGGACACAGACACGCACACACACACACATGCACGCACGCACAAAAGCTTTCAGGGAGAAACAGAAAATAATGTTTAGCAATTACGGTCCACAGCTGCTGTGGTTCCAATGTGCGCGTTCTACACAGGTGCGGCCATTATAACAATGAATAGCGCGCATTAAAGGTGCCATCCATAGGGGTAATAATACTGGGGTTGAAAAGGTATTTTCATTTGCGGCCTGATGTTAGGCAGAAAATAAAATAAGGCGTTTCACAGCCAGCCTGATGGCTCAGCTGCCACACGGGAGGCCCAAGCCTGAGATTAATCTAGGACTCTTATGTGAGCAGCTGACGGTGGGAACCTGGCAATGGGTACCTGGAGGGACCACCAGCTCGCTCCCGGATTCTTCAAAAAGCCTGCTGTTTGGGGAAACTGAGGCACCCCGCAGTTTACAATGTGAGCAGCATCAGCCGGTGTGAGATCCAGCCCTCCCTACCACCCACTAGTCTCTGGATGCTGGAAATGTTGGGGAAAATATTACAGAGACAGCGTCCGAATGGATGGAGGGGGAGAATGAACCCCGCAGGGGAGCGGGGAGGATTCTCTACCTCAGGCCTCCTCTCTCTGGCTGCTGTCTCCGTACCCCAGAAACGCCCTTCCCAGGGTGCGGCTTCCAAGGCTCGGGCAGCCTGTGTTTCTCACTTCTCCCTTTGAATGCCCAGCAGCTAATGGGTACCATATTCTCCCAAATTCACTTGCCAGAATTTCTCAAATTGCTAAACTTGTCTGCCTGGGTGGGAAAAAAAAGTCTTTAGGCAATTCCTACAGGTTGATAGCTGGAAAGCTGAGGAAGGCGTGCAGAGGACTGGGGTTGGGGGGAGGGTGGTGATGAGAGAGTGAGCTCTAGAATCAGAAAAAAAAAAAAAAAGACCAGATCCCAGTGCCATCACATGGGAGCTCCGTGACCGTGGGCACCCTATGTCAACCCCCTGAACTGCTGCAAAATGGGGGTGTTAGGATCTACCGCAGAGGACAGTAAGAAGTTCCAGTGAGACCAAGGATTTGAAGACTACACCAAGCCCAGACCAATAGTTGGTGAGTAGCTGTCATTTCTCCATGTTTATTTTCCTGAGTGGGTCTGTGGATAACTTGAGTGATTTTTTGGCAAGAAATGGAAATCTACATCAAGCAGAAAAAAAGACATTAATAGCTGTGTACATATTACTCAGTACCGTAGTCCACTTCAGAGCAAAGATGGTAGGCTGCCTGGAGGTGGTGGTTTTTCAAGTTTAAAGCTCAGTGAAGTCATTGTTTCCATCTTGTCTACTTTTAACAGGGGGTAAAAACAAACAATAAAATAGTGCATGTTGTGGGGTGAATTTAAAAACAAAACGCTCAGTTTCCATCAGATCCAGGTGGGTGCTGGCCCGGCTACCATGAGCAGGGTTGGCTTTTCCAGGGCCCGAGTGAAGAGTGGTCTGGAAGCCCCCAACCTCGTGTGGGGGAGGCCCAGGGACGTGTGGCCATGCAGACCCCACCAGGCTGAGCGCTGTCCTAGGGAACAGGAGCGGCCCTGGTTCACCAAGAAGGCAGGAACACAGCCCTTTTTAGAGGCCTTAAAAGTGAGAAGAGGATGAAAATTAATTTGAAACTTCCCAGGAAGCCTGCATAATGAAAACAAAGCTCGATTGCAGTGCTGGCTGGCGCTCTCTGGATCTGGAAGAGCCCACACAGTGGAGCTCTAAACAGATCGCTGAAGCCAGCTTGGGGGATCAGCAACAGTTACAGTGGCGGGGAGGATGGTGGAGAAGAGAGTCTTAGTCGAGCTCTCATGGACCACAGCTCCCTGAGGCTCATTCGCAGTGTGCTCATTTATGCATTCAGCACAAGTTGAGGACCACGTAGTATGAACTGGCACCATCCAAAGTCCATAGTAAGACATCAGACGCCCTGTTGATGAAGCTGCCTGAAAGCAGATGGGGATATCAACACATAATTATTAGTTTGTGAAAGTATTCAGCAGAGGAAGAAAGGGGTGCTGGGAGAACACTAAAGAGGGTGCTTAATCCAAACAGGGGGGTTAGGAGAGGCTTTTAAGAGGAGCTGATATCCAGATGGAAACTAGGCAGGGAAAGAGGGGGATGTGGATGCAGGATTCACAAAAGCCTAAGGATGAAAGTACAAGCCATTCTGCAAACTCATAACTGAAGGTTGGACGGTGAAGGGGGAAGAAGAGGAGAGGCTGTGATGGCAGGAGCTTGTGCAGCCCTGTGTTCTGTGTGGACTAAGGAAGGCCGAGGGTGCGGGGAGACTTTGAGCCAGAGTTGTTACAGATGAAATACACACACAGTGGTAGCTAGACTTCAGGGTGGGAGGTCCCACCTCCCGGGATTCATACTTTGGGGTAATCACTTGACGCACTGCCAGAATGGGTCTGTGTAATCAGTGGAATGTGACAAAGCAACAGTATGTCATTTGTGAGGTTAGGTTATACAAGACATTGCAGCTTTGCTTCTCAGATCACTACCCTAGGGTAAGCCAGCTGCCACGCCTTAAAGCAATCCCACGAAGATTCCCCACGTCACAACAATCTGAGGCCTTGTGAGCGAGCTTGGGAGGAAATGCTTCAGCCCTCAAACAACTGTCAGTCTCAAACAACTGTAGCCCTGGTTAACGTCTTGACTGCAACCTCATGAAAAACCATGAACCAGAACCCCGTGTGAAGGGTTTTTCTGACCCTCAGAAACTGCAATACCAAATGCTTGTTGTCTGAAGCTGCTAAGTTTGGGGCTAATTTATGACAGCAACAGATGGCTAATATATCTGATAACATGGGGGAAAATATATGTACATTTCTATGTGAAAGAGCAAGTTATAAAGAAAACAAGTTTAATATCCTGATTTTTATACACTACACATTTGTTTGTTGTATTAATAATGGTGTTTCTTTTTTAAATTTTTATTGATTTACAATGTTAGTTTCTGGTGTACAACAAGGTGATTTAGATCTACATTTACTTTTTCAGATTCTTTTCCATTATGTTTTATTATAGATATTGAATATAGTTCCCTGTGCTGTACAGTAGGATCTGTTGCTCATCTATTAATAGGTAGTAGTTTGTATCTGCTAATCCCAAACTCCAAATTTATCCCTCCCCTACCTCCTTTACCCTTTGGTAATCGTAAATTTTGTCCTGTGTCTGTGAGTCTCTTTCTGCTTTGTAAATAAGTTCATTTTTATCATTTGTTTTAGATTCCACATATAAGTGACATTATATACTTGTTCTCTAAGTTTCTTTTTTATTATTATAAAAAATGAACCACAAAAGTAATCTTGTCTAAGGCTCCATGATAATGTCAATTAAGGCTCATAAGCAGCATAAAAAGCAGAGCACCAGAGACGTTTTGAAATCACAGGCTAACTCTGCAGTGTGGTTAAGCCATAGAGACGTCCTGCCCACTTTCTGCATAGCACCTCATCAGTAAGTGTAAGGTGGGGCGTGGGGTGGGGAACAGAAAGGAAGTCACCTTCTCACCAGGGGCCGGAGATGTTAACCGGAAGAGTAGGGTTTTTTTTTTAAAAAAGGAAAGGCCAGCCAGATCATTTCCAGGGCAGTTTTCGGGAACTGGGGGGCAAGACATACCCAGAAAGGCTCCAGGTTATCCATGGAAGAAGGTGAGAAGGGGCTGAGTTGACGAAAGAGGAAAAACGTACCAGCTAAAGGATTCTGAAGCTGGGAGAAAGGCAGCCCTCTCCGGCTGGCCTCAGCAAGACCAACCAGAAGTCCCAGCAAGTAGAAAAACATTTTCTCATGTAAATCATCCTGGGGACACTCCTCAAGGGCGGGTCTGAAGGTGGTCCAGCATGCCAGCCTCTGGGATGTTACTCAGAAGCTGCTTGCCTTTTGCTTGCCTAAACAAGCTTAGCCTGATTGCCTTTTCCACCATGTTGGGCATGACAGTTATCAGTGAATTGATTAAAATTACATTAAATAGTTGTTTTCTTGAAATATTAATATCTTTTCTCCTTAACATTTTTGTCATATATAAAGGAGTTTTAGAAAGTGGTATTTAAGGTCATACCAGGTTTGTTTTTTTTTTTCCTTGGATGGGCATGGAAACAGGAGGTTCTTAATGTGTATTAGTCACAGATGTTTGAGAAACTCCCTGCAGCAATGCCTCTGAATGAAGAGGGACTGGTCTCAGGGCATTAAGGTAACAAATGGTCAAGTTTCCAGTCCAGAGTGGAACCAACTGTTCTCAGTGGACAGGAGGCTGCCACGTTGTGGGAGAGGGGAGAGGAGACACTGCCGTCCCACACCCTGCCCGAGCAAAGACATGGAAAAGTGAGGCCCCATTCTGCTCTCTTCCCTGATAAAACCCACTCACCAGTGTACCCCCAAAGTCTTTGGGGGTTTGAATGTGGTTCTTGATGATGTCCACAAGGAAGGAAAGGTGAAGGCATTAGTTAGACAAGCATTGAAGTCATGGAAATATATGCCTGGATAAGATTTTATTAAATTTCTTTCTAGTTAACTGTGATTAGAACAAAGCCACATTTATCAAATTAACTGAATCAGTGCTTGACTTCAAAAAGCATTTGCCCTGAAGACCAGGCACCCAATTCAGTGTGTTTAGACTTAGAAATTTCACCTGCCTGATTCTTTCCCACTAAATAGAGCCCCGCTTGTTAGATATAAAGATGGCGTTTGTTTTTACATGTGATAAAGCTGTTATTACTCTCAGATGGTGTCACGCTGACTTTTCCAGGGTACTGGGGAAGCCCCTGATCCCTGTAGTCTCAAGTATGTGCCACCAAATTGCCGACCTCCTTTTTATGTGAAGGCGCTCCTTTTAGATCCTTCCCTACGTGGAAGAGGTCCTTTTGTTCCAATACCCTCCATAAAATAGCACACATACAGTAAAACACAGTTAAACCACATAAAACTTCAGTAACTAAGGCAACTACTCCTGTCAACAGATGAATCACTAAGAGAAAGGAGGTGCTTGGCAATGATGGTCCTGTTGGTTATGGAGTTAATAACCACTTGAGTGAGAAAACTTTTCTTCATTATATATACTATTGCTTATAATTTTTCTTTGACATAGACACCATCACTCACATATTCAGCCTTTATCATGTCACTCAAAATTGACAAGAGATCAACAGTACTTTTTTTTCCATGTATGGATAGGCTTCCAAATGTTTTTACTTTTTAGAAATGCCTAAAAGATACTGATAACTTTATTTTTAAGTGAAGGATAATTGCATTACAATATTCTGTTGGTTTCTGCCATACATCAACATTAACCAGCCATAAGTATATTTATGTCCCCTCCCTCTGGAACCTCCCTCCCACCTCCCACCCCATCCCACCCCTCTAGGCTGTTACAGAGTCATGGTTTGAGTTCCCTGAGTCTTACAGCCATTTCCCACCAGCTATCCATTTTGCATATGGTACTGTATATGTTTCCCTGCTACTCTCTCCATCCGTCCCACCCTCTCCCTTCCCCACCAATACCCACAAGCCTGTTCTCTATGCCTGCATCTCCCTTGCTGCCCTGCAAAGACATTCATCAGTACCATCTTTTATAGATTCCACATAGAGAGAGTTAATATATGACATTCATTTTTCTCAAAAAGATGCTGATATTATCTTGGAATTATTCTGATAAATAGCTTAAAGCAAAGGCGACATCTTGCTTCATTCCAGAAACAGGTTAGTGGTGGAAACGGACGTCTGTCAAATGGCTTTGTCGTCATTTGGTGGTGATCATGACTACAGCAGGAAGAGGTTTGGTTTTGTGTTTTTAACCAGACTTTTTGACTTTCAAACCTGAAATGAGTTGAACATTCAGCATGCTTATGTACATCACCACATCTCTCTGTCTCATGCCTACTCCTTTGTTTTCTTTGTATTACTATACAGTTCTCTATTATTGGCAAGGATGTTTGAGATAAACCATAAAACCTGCAGACTTTGTTAATCTGATGTGACATAGCAACTACTAAATTCCTTTAAGAAACAAAAAACCAAGCCTACCGTTAGTATGCTTGAAATAGATTTAAGTCAGCTGGTAGTGAATAATGTTGGAGTCTGAAGGACGTGGCTGGAATGAGCTAAGTCTCTGCTTCACAAATGCTGGCTGTTTCTGGGAGGAGGTGCTTACTGACTTCAGGGCTGCTGCCTTCTGACACTGGTTGTAGATGCTTGCTGAAGCTTTTTGTGCTGTAACTTTTGCGGATGACCGATTTAACCAGATTCTCAGGGCGTCTAGGACTCACTGCCTCCTTGTTATAAGGTCCATTGTAGGTTATTAAATTTTGGTATAAGCAGTTTATCAAAATCCTTTCTATAAAGCAGGTTTAGCAACAGGCTGACCTTTCCCACCTAGCAGAACCCACTGGAAAGGTGTCACTTCTTGGTCATTGGGATAAACTTTGTGGGAAGCTGCTTGCTAAAGCATTGGTTTGATTTATGCCTTGCTTTGATAAGCTTGTATGTGTGTGTGTGTGCACTTTCATTTAAAGATATTGAGACTTAATTCACATTTATTCTAAGAGGGGTTGGGATGCTTATACTTCTATACTTTTGTTTGTATTGGGGTATAGCCAATTAACAACGTTGTGATAATTTCAGGTGGACAGCAAAGGGACTCAGCCATACATATACATGTATCCATGCTCCCCCAAACTCCCCTCCCATCCAGGCTGCCACATAACACTGAGCAGAGTTCCATGTGCATTAAATTCGGGGAAATCCTTACTACAGAAACCAAATGCTGGGTAACCTTTTGTTCAATGAATTTTGAGTATCACCTATGTTCTTAGTAGAGTGCTTACTCTTGATGAGAGGCAATGCACAATATAAGAAACAGTCCTGTCCCTCAAACAATTTATAATGTAGGGGCAGTGAGTACACAGAAACCCATTAACAGTAGATGCAATTTCTGACTGAGTGGCCGAATGAGTGACAAAGATGAGTGATGGACAGGTCCAGTACAGGACTGCATTAGTAAGGAAGGCATCCTTAAAAAGACAGTACTTGAAAAGGATGGAAGGTGAGGAAGAAAGAGGGGGAAGATGTCGTAACTCACAATAGCCTAAGCCAATGCAGGAATACATCTCCATCACTCACCTCTTCCAGGAAGCTCTCCCTGGCTTCCAGGTCTCCCTACTGTGCACCTGTAGCAAAGTCTTTCAACCCATCATATTTTTAATGATCTGTCTTCATATCTAGAAGCCTCTCAGAGTCAGGGGACAAGTCTTTCTCACCACTGCATCCTTTGGGGAGCATTTCAGGTGATAAAAATGTATAGTAAGTAAGACCTGTGGGCTTCCCTGGTGGCTCAGTGGTAAAGAATCTGCCTGCCAATGCTGGAGATGTGGGTTCAATCCCAGGGTCAGGAGAATCCCCTGGAGAAGGAAGTGGCAACCCACTCCAGTTTTCTTGCCTTGGAAATCCCATGGACAGAGGAGCCTGACGGGCTACAGTCTGAAGGGTCGCAAAGAGTCGGACACAACTTAGCAACTGAACAAGTAATACCGAGCGCTGTAATACCTGACGTGCAGTAGAGACTCAGTCAGTGTTTGCTGAGTCTCAGTGTTAGGTTTGAGGAGGAGAGAGGAATTTGAGAGCCTTTGTCACCAGTATCTAGAATCATTTCATCTAGAATTATTTCATTACATCATTTAGCTATAACTGAAGTCTGGAGCTGGAGATTTCCAGATACTGCATCAGGATTTTATCATTTCAGTCAATTGGCAAAATTTCACATCATTGCTCACCATTCTTGCAACGTCTTTTTCCTCTCCCCTGTCCCACAAATGCAAACACTTTAAGTGTCTCCATAGACCGCTGGACAAATGAACGCCCTGTGGTATGAAAATTAATTACCGCAATAGTCCCTGTCTTTCCAAATGCAGGCAGGAGCCTTTGTCGTTTTGTTCTTCTCATCATTCCTATGAAATCCTAGACCATTATTGCTGACTTTTTAAAATTAATTTTTATTGGAATATAGTTGCTTTACAATGCTGCGTTTCTGCTTTACAGCAAAATGAATCAGCCACGCATACACTTGTATCCCCTTTCTTTTGAACCTCCTTCCCTTTTAGGTCACCACAGGGCATTAGAGTTTCCTGTGATATATAGTGTGTTCTCGGTAGTTATCCATCTTATACACAGTATCAATAGCATATATGTGTTGATCCCAATCTCCCAGTTCCTCTCACCCCACCCCCACTTTCCCCCTTGGTATCCATATATTTGTTCTCTCTGTGTGTCTCTTTCTGCTTTGCAAATAAGATCATCTAAAATAAAAAGAAATGAAACTGGGTCATTTGTAGAGGCATGAGTGGACCTAACGAGTGTCCTACAGAGAGAAGCAAGTCAGAAAGAAATACTGTATACTAACACACATATGTAAAATCTAGAAAAATGGTACAGATGGTCTCATGTGCTGACTTTTTTTTGTAAATAGGGCACCCAGATTGAGAATTCATAAACCACAACATTCTAGAAATTCACTGGAGCCTTGGAGCTTCCCATTCAGCCTTCGTTCTTAATACTGCCTCTGCCTTATGAAGTTCATTGAGAGCTGCTTTAAGGCAGTGCCCATCTTACCTTTTCACTTCATTACAGTCTGGCAAATGCTTTGGTGGTTTCAGCGTCCAGCTTTCTGGGTTTGGTGGTGATGGTTGTGTTGTGAGCTTTGGCAGTATCAGCACTGGCAGCTGAGAGCCCCTGATTCAAAGTCCTGTGCTTTATTTGCCAAGTGTGGACATAACCCGAAGCTAGAAGAGCCCACAGGAGGAGGGGGGGAAGCTGGTAACCACCTCCCACCGAACATTGTGTGCTTTGCAGAGAGGAAATGAGTACCCATGAGGCTGGCTTGTTCCCCTCACCCTATCTCCTCAGTGCAGTTTTTCCAATAATTTAATAACATTCACAGGGATATTAGATTAATTGGATTTTAATTCCGAATGACTGTGAAAGCAGAGAAATGAGTCACCAGCTCATGCTAATGAGAAGATCTATTAAAGGGCTCTTCTCTGATAGACACATACAGCAGGGTTATAAATATTTCATATCCAATTAATTGAATTTTGGCCCCTATATATGACACTGCCCTGAAACATCAATCAAACAGGACCAGAGAAAGAACAGAGGGACGGAAGAAACACGAAGCGCTTCTTTGGAATAGCAACTACTTCTTGGGTTCTCGCCCACCCTCCCAGCCCCGTGACGCCCGCCCCCCCCAACCCAGAGAACCCCTGCCATTCGCCCAGGGCCTGCAGAGAGGAGCTGGAAGCATTCACGCCAACTGCAGCTGCTTCCATACGGCGGGGAAATTAATGTTAATTAATCAGACAGCAGTTTTATACAGGGCTGTGTGCAGAAGGTTATTCGAGTCCTGCTGCAAATAGATTTATAGGTGTAATTGCCATGTTGAATGACCCTCTGTAAATAGGCTCATTAAACTGGCCATCAGTCAAAAAGTCTAATTGAAGCCGTGCAGTAGCCTGCAATCGGGAGCAAGCGACTCCTGATAAACAGAGCTGGCCCACAGCAGCCCGCGCTCTGGACCTCGCAGATAGAGCTGCTGGCCAGCCTTCAGGTGGTCCGGCTTCTCCTGCCTCCACTGGTTCATTATCTCGGCAGGAAGGCTCCTTCCTACCCTGCTGTACCCTCTTCCCCTCTCTTGGTCCCAGGAGAGCCCTGTGAGTCTGCTATGGCAAGCACAGGGTGGAAACTGTGAGCATGGCAGGAGCCATTACCACCCTGCGGTCCGTTATCTCTCCCGTGTGGCCACGATTGGGAAGGGACAAGCAACTGGGCCCACACAGGGCCCATCCCTGGGCATCCCCCGGCCATCCACAGGCTCCTTGTCAAACTCCTATTCTCCTTTTTTTCTTCCCATCCCCCGATGTAAAAAGAATAAATATGAATTATTTTTCTCTGGTGGGGAGGGGGGTGAACCGTACATTTAAACTCTCCTTGTTTATCGCAGCATTTATTATAAGAGTAAAAATTAGAAACAACCTAAATAGCCATCAACAGGAGTCTGAGTATTTCGATTGTGATCTTTTTTTAGACAATAAAATACTACACTACGCTACGCTAAGTCACTTCAGTCGTGTCCGACTCTGTGTGACCCCATAGATGGTAGCCTACCAGGCTCCCCTGTCCCTGGGATTCTCCAGGCAAGAACACTGGAGTGGATTGCCATTTCCTTCTCCAATGCATGAAAGTGAAAAGTGAAAGTGAAGTCGCTCAGTCGTGTCCGACTCTCAGCGACCCCATGGACTGTAGCCTACCAGGCTTCTCCGTCCATGGGATTTTCCAGGCAAGAGTACTGGAGTGGGGTGCCCTTGCCTTCAGCAAATATTAAACATGACTTTTAGGGAGATCCAGATTTATTAATCCAGAAAGCTGTCCAGGATGTATGTATGTACAAAAGAAACAGATTACACAATAGTAAAACAGTGTGATCTGACATAGTATATCATTATCTGTGGCTGAATATGCAGAGAAAATGTGATTTTTATTTTCCCTTGGAGCTCATCTATTCCTCCTCATAATCTCCCATTTAGTAGCTAGTGGGATAAAAAGAAAAAAAATCATTGTCTCTAATCTTAGTTAAATTTAGTCCAGTCTGATCATGTAAACAGTCCTTTCAGCTCATACTCTTTTAGATAAACTTCTGTTTCTAGAAGGCTCCCTGTGATAATTTCATGCGTCAACTTGATGGGGCCACAGGGGCCCAGATATTTGGCCAAATGTTATTGTGGGTGTGTCTGTGAGGGTGTTTCTAGATGAGGTTAACATCTTACACGGTAGACTGAGCAAAGTAGGTTGCCCTCCCCAGTGGGTGGGCTTCATCCAATCTGATGAAGGCCCGACAAGAACATAAAGGCTGAAGAACAGAAAATTCACTCTCTCTCTCTCTGCTGTCTTTGAGCAGAGCATCAGTCTGCATCTGCTTTCAGACTATAATTATACCATGGTCTCTCCTGGGTCTTCAGTTTGCCAGCTGTAGACCTTGGGGTTTCTCAGCCTCCATAATCATGGGAGCAAATTCCATGGGTGGGTGGGTGGGAGGATGGATGGGTGTAGAAATATCTCTTATCGGTTCTGCTTCTCTGGAGAATCCTTACTAAGTAAACTTCCTTTGCCCACTTCTCTTCCCCAGGTGATACCCAGGTGTGTGATCTGAGGACTGTGTGTGATGGTACAGAGAAGAGTCAGATCTTCTGAGAATGGGGCCCTATCCCCTTTTCCTGCCAGATCTTGAGCCAGCTTCACAGGCTGCTGATCTCTTTCTCAGCTATCCCAGAACCAGAGCTCCTTCCTGCCCAAATTGGATTTACCTAAAATTTCATGGGCCTCAGACCCCAGGTCTCCGCCAAGGTCTCCATCCAGTCTGCAGGCCTGATGGCCCACCCTAGCCTCTGCAGCTGAGTCATTGGACCCTTCCTGGGGAAACTCCCAAAGCAGGCCCACTGGAGCTCCATCCAGTGTCCATCCCATGTGGAAACTCGGAGATCAGGAAGCAAACTTCAGACCTCCCTTGGTCTGACTGTACCCACTTTTGTGATGCTGCAGATGTATCCTGGCTGGGTCAGGGCTAACGGAGAGGAGATTCCCTTCCCAGAGCCCTGAACCAGGAGTCAGGACAAGGACCTGTTTCTGCCTTTTACCCGTGCTTATAAAACACATCTCTCCATCCCAGGGCCCTGATCCACGGACATCAGGACAGAGTGGTCAGAGTCTTAATTGCCTCCTTTTATCTCCCTTAAGTTTCCTTCCCACCATCATCCAGGGCTGGAGAAAATTGTCTTCCTTCTACTTTCCCTGCAGCATCCTCCTTTTGCTTACAAGTTTCAGTCTTGGGATGGCCAGACCCCTTGATATATGGGAGGGAAAGAGTCAAGTTACCTAGAAAGCTGAGAACAATAAGCTATTTACTCTCCTGCTCTGTAATCTATTTCTTTATGTCAGAAGCTGGAAAATGAATTTCCATTTGCTCTTTCCATTGTATACCTTCTTTATCTTTTAATTAACATATAATTGACATGTAATATATTAGTTTCAGATGTACAACATAGTGATTCAATGTTACAAAATGATTACAGGAAGTTAACATCATCACGTGTAGTTAGAAATTTTTATTCTTGCCGTGAGAACTTTGGGAGTCTACAGTCTTAGCAACTTTCAGACACACAATATGGTGCATTTAATTGTAGTCACCATGCTGTATATGATATCTCCATAACTTATTTCTTTCATAACTGGAAGTTTGCACCTACAGATTTCCCCAAACCCATATAACCTACTTATAGTCAACGGCCAATCTGCTCTATATATTTGACTTCATGGTTTTTTGTGTTTTTTTTTAATTCTGATTTTTTTTTCTTTTTTAGATTCATATATAGGTGAGATCATATGGTATTGTCTTTCTCTGATCTATTTCACTTAGCATAATACCCTCACAGTCCATCCATGTTGATACAAATGGCAGGATTATCTTCTTTTTGTGGCTGAATGCCATTCATTGTACATATACACCACATTGTCTTTATCCATGCCTCTGTTGATGGGCAGATTATTTCTATGTTGTGATTATTGTGAATAAGGCTGCTATGAGCATGAGAATGCAAGACAGTGATTTTGTTTCCTTCAGATAAATGCCCAGAAGTGGAATTGCTAGATCACATGCTATTAAGAGTTCAATTTTTCAATTTTTTTGAGGAAACTTCATATTGTTTTTCATAGTGGCTTCACCAATTTACATTCCCAACAAGCATGCGCAAGGGTTCCCTTTTTTCCACATCTTGGCCAACACTTATTTCTTGTCTTTTTGAAAAAGAGCCGTTCTAACAGGTATGAAGTGTATCTCAGTATGGTTTTGACTTGCACTTCCCTGTTGGTTAGTGATTTTGAGCACCTTTTCTTACAACCGTTGGTCATTTCTATGCCTTTGGGGAAATGTCTGTTCAGATCCACTGCTCATTTTTTCCCCTAAGTGATGTAAGTTTTAAAAAGTATTTTGATATTAACATTTTATCAGATATGATTTGTAAATGTTTTCCCATTCCATGGGTTGAGTTTTTTTCCTTTTTGGAGAGTTTCCTTTGCTGTACAGAAGTTTTCTAGTTTGATGGAGTCCCACTTGTTTATTTTGCTTCTGCTACCTTTTCTTTTCTTGTCAAATCCAAAATACCATACAAGACAATACAATGTCAAGTTCACCCCCATGTTTTCTTCTGGGAGTTTTATGGTTTCAGGTCTAACATTCAAGTCTTCATCCATTTTGAGTTGATTTTTGTGTATGGTGTAAGATAGTGGTCCAGATTCATTCTTTTGCATGTAGCTGTCCAGTTTTCCCAGTACAGTTTACTAAAAAGACTATCTTCTGTATATTCTTTGTATATTCCCCATTGTATATTTGTATATTCCCCATTTTTTACATTTTATATTCCCCGTTGTATACTCTTGGCTCATTTGCTGTAAACTAATTGATCACATATGTGTGGGCTTATTTCTCAGTTCTCTGTTCTGTTGCATTGTTCTATGTGCATACTTTCACACCAATACTCTACTGTCTTATAGAGGATAGCTTTGGAATATAGTGTGAAATCGGGCCTCCCAAGTAGCTCAGATGGTAAAGGATCTGTCTGCAATGTAGGAGACCTGGGTTCGATCCCTGGGTCAGGAAGATCCCCTCGAGAAGGGAATGGTAACCCACTCCAATATTCTTGCCTGAAGAATTCCATGGACAGAGGAGTCTGGTGGACAACAATCCATGGGGTCACAGAGAGTCAGACATGACTAAGCAACTAACACCCATAGTGTGAAATCAGAAGGTGTGACTTGTTCTTCTTTCTCAAGACTTCTTTGGTTGCCTGGAGTCTTTTGTGACTCCATACAAATTTGGGGGTTGGTTGTTCTGTTTCTGTGAAAAATGCTATTGGAATTTTCACATGGATTGCATTACGACAATGTTGTATAGTTTGAAGTCAGGAAGCATGGCATTTCCAGTTTTGTTCTTTCTCGGAATTGTTTTGGCTATTTGGGGTCTTGTGTGGTTCCATGCAAATTTTAAGATTATTCTAGTTCCGTGAAAAAAATGCTATTGGTATTTTGATAGGAGCTGCATTGAATTTATATAATGCTTTGAATAGTATGGATTTTAACAATATTCTTCCAATGCCTGAGCATGGTGTGTCTTTCCAACATTTATGTCATCTTTATCTTCATTGATTAACATCTTATTGTTTTCAGGGTACATGTCTATCACCTCCTTGGTAAATTTATTCTTAGGTATTTTTTTTCTTTTTAATGAAATTATAAGTGCAACTGTTTTCTTGGGTTTTTTTTCTGGTAGCTTGTTATTAATATATATAAATGTGTCAGTTTCTGTGTATTTTGTATCTTGCAACTCTACTGAATTCATTTATTCTAATAGTGTTTAGGTGGAGTTGTTAGGGTTTCCTATACATGTGACGTGTGGCATCATGTCATCTGCAAATAGTGACAGTTTTACTTCTTTCTTTCCAATTTTGTTGCCTTTTATTTATTTTTCCTTGTAACTGATACAACTGGGACCCGAAATACTCTGTTTAATAAAAGCAACAAAAGTGGGTACCCTTGTTTTGTTTCTGATCTTAGAAAGCTTTCACCTTTTGTTATTGAGTATGATGTTAGCTGTGGGTTTGTCATATATGGCCTTTATTGACTTCAATCATCATGCCATTGTGATTAGAAAATATGCTTAATATGATTTCAGCATTCTTAAATGTATTGAGACTTGTTTTGTGGCTTAACGTGATCTATTCTGAAGAATGTTCCATGTATATTTTGTAGGGGAGAGAACATTTTTTTCTACCCTTCTAGTTGTTTTGGCTGTTTTGATGAAAATTAACATAAGACATATTATGTTATTAAATTAAAAAAAAATAATTTCATACTTATGGAGGTTCCATAGACATGGAACCAAAAAAGTAACTGAAGCAGGATGTTTATACACCATTTTAGACAAAGAACCAATTATTTGTAAAGTTTTGACAAAACCAAGGGGTTATTGCTTGGAATAACAAGCTAATGCAGAAGTAGCAAAGTTTATTTCTTTAACCTTCTCAATTTCTCTATCTCTGGGGACTAGGATGCCCTCCATCCCCCTGGCATAGGGAGGAAAACTTGCCATGGGAGTTTACTATTTTCAGGGGAGCAAAGGAGAGTCAGAGTGTTCTTTTGTACTGGTTGTTTCTCAAGTAACTTTTATTCAAAACAATATGCTACTTTGGCATATTTGGAGCAGCTCATCCTTGAACCCCATCAGTTCCCTCCTCCGGGAGCTTCACGTGTTAGAAGCTGAGGTGGTATATTGCTCAGTTATTTCATTTAATTAATTTCTTCGTCTTAAAAATAGGTCAGTTCAGTTAAACAGGAATGTCTCATTCTATGAGGTAATGATGCAGCTGGGCATCGTTACCAAAGTTAGGCCTGTATTGTGCAAGAAATCAGGTATCAGGACTTCCCTGGTGGCCCAGTGGTTAAGACTTCATCTTGGAATGCAGGGGATGTAGGTTTGAGCTCTGGTTGGGGAGCTAAGATCCACATGCATCACAGCCAAAAAACCAAAACATAAGACAGAAACAATATTGTAACAAATCAAATAAAGACTTTAAAAATGGTCTGCGTAAAAAAAAAAATCTTAAAGAATCAGGTATTTAATAAGCTGTGCATACTGTGTGCTCAGTAGCTTCAGTTGTGTCCAATTCTTTGTGACCCTATGGAACTGTAGCCTCCAGGCTCCTCTGTCCATGGGATTCTCCAGGCAAGAATACTGGAGTGGTTTGCCATGCCCTCCTCCAGGAGATCTTCCTGACCCAGGGATGGAACCTGTGCCCCTTATGTCTCCTGTACTGGCAGGCGGGTTCTTTACTAGCGCCACCTGGGCACTTAGGTGGAAACAACAGAAAATCAATGGTTAATGATTACAGCAAACTATAAACCAGTTTCTGAGATCCAGGGGTTGGACAGTAGAGAAAATTACCAGATATTGGACTCAAAGCATTCCCCAGAGTGAGGACAGGCAGTGAGGACTTGATAGGTTTTCCTGGTTTGCAGTTGAATCCCTTGCAGTTGGTCTTCTGAATAGCCCACACAGCAACCCGTATGAAGATTGTCTGTACGTGAGTTGTGGTGATTTCTCTGAAGTTTCTATCAAGTTGTCCAACTTTAGTTTGCATAGCTTTAGAAAAAGGGAAGTTTTAGTACTTAATGATTTCAAATCTAAAGGGTAGAAGAAAAATTGGAAATATTAGTTTGGAGAGTTGTAGCCAAATTTCAAGGAAACTAGAAGAATTCAGGTTCTAGTCCAGTTTACAGGTAGAAAAACAAAACCTCAAAGATTAATAGAAAGTGAAAATGTTAGTTGCTCAGTTGTGTTTGAATCTTTGAAACCCCACAGACTGTAGCCTGCCAGACTCCTCTCTCCATGGAATTCTCCAGGCAGGAATACTGGAGTGGGTAGCCATTCCCTTCTCCAGAAGATCTTCCCTACCCAGGGATTGAACCTGGGTCTCCCACATTGCAGGCAGATTCTTTACCATCTGAACCACCAGGGATCTAGAATTCAATATCCATAAAGGTATATTACTGAAACATCATTTTTCTCTACAGTCTCTCCCATTTCTATCAAAGATAAACCACAGTAAGATTAATTTGCTTGCAAATTCAATCAAGTTTTATTCAATCGAGTTTTATTAAACTTGGCTTGATTATTTACATAAGCACATCAAATATAGCAGCTGACCATATTTTAATTTGCTTTCCTGGAACTTCTCATAAGGAACTGCAGATTGAACTTGTAAAAGCCTCTTGTGGGTAAAAAGACTTCCCCTGCATTAAGTCTCTCTCCTCAAGGCCCTCCAAATATCCTGAGGTTCTTGTACCTAACAAAAAGTAACCTTCCTTACATGCCAAGGCTCTTAGAAACCCTGTAAGCAACATACCAGGCTTTTTCCCCAAGGGCTTTATTGGCTCCATAAACTCAATTTTAGTTCCTGAAAGCTGTCTAGTCACATTTAAGTCAATGCAAAATCTTAAGTATGACATTTCAGTCAAAACCTTGGTAACATGACCAACATTTTCCATTGTGTCCTGTTACAAGGAGTTGTTCAGTCACTCAGTCTTGTCCAACTGTTTGCGACCCCATGGACTGCAGCACGGCAGCTTCCCTGTCCGACTCTTTGCGACCCCGTGGACTGTAGCCTACCACGCTCCTCTGTCCATGGGATTTTCCAGGCAAGAGTACTGGAATGGGTTGCCATTTCCTTCTCCAGAGGATCTTCCCAACCCAGGGATTGAACCTGGGTCTCCCACATTGTAGGCAGACGCTTCACTGTCTGAGCCACCAGGAAAGTCCATGTCCTCCACTGTCTCCCGGAAATTGCTCAAACTCCTGTCCACTGAGAGGTGGATAGTAATGCCATCCATCCATTTCATCCTCTGTCATCCCCTTCTCCTCCTGCCTTCAATCTTTCCCAGCATCAGGGTCTTTTCCAATGAGTCAGCTCTTTATATCAGGTGGCCAAAGTATTGGAGCTTTAGCTTCAACATCAGTCCTTCCAATGAATATTCAGGACTGATTTCCTTTAGGATTGACTGGTTTGATCTCCTTGCAGTTTAAGGGACTCTCAAGGCTTTTCTGCAGCACCTCAGTTCAAAAGCATCAATTCTTCTGTGCTCAGCCTTCTTTATCGTCCAACTCTCACATCTGTACATGACTACTGGAAAAGCCATAGCTTTGACTCTAGGGACCTTTGTCAGCAAAATGATGTCTCTGCTTTTTAATATGCTGTCTAGGTTTGTCATAGCTTTTCTCCCAAGGAGCAAGCATCTTACAAGAAGAACAGATTCTTATTGAACTCATGCAGACAATTGTATTGCCATGAAAATAATATTCACTGAGAGTTTCTGAATGCTGGAGGGATTAGGCAGAGGGAAAAGTAAATGTTTCATCTTTGTTTACAAAGTTACATTTCATCAAATTGCTGTAAATCATATCACTTAAGAAAAAGTTTTCTTAAATCTGGAAAACATAAACACGTTTAAAAAACAGCAGTACTTTAAGTTAGAAAGTTGTAATAAATTATAATCATCTTTCTCAGTTCATGTAGTCCCATGTAATTAATGCTTGTTAGTCTTGATCTTTTGCTAGAAGTTTTACAAAGCCATCAGTCTCTCCATTAGGATTCTGTAAATTGTTATTTAGTTCAGTGGTAATGTCTGAAAAGTTATCAGAAACCTGTATTGTAGAGTACTTGTTAGAATCCTCCATGAATACCTAAAGATAAAGCACTTTTGTAGGGACACTTGTAAAACTGTTAGAGTAAAATATTAACTGTAAATGACAAGACTTTAAAAGGGCCATAGTTAAAAATCTAATGAGGGTTGCAATTAATAAAGAATTTGATTATTTCTGTGCCACATAACACTTCAAGATAGTAACTATAATTACAAATGATAACATATCAGGACACATCAGATTTCTAGGAATTCCATACAATTTCTGGAATACTTATAATAAAAATATAAGTATAATCTAAGAAAAGTTTTGCACTACTTATTTGATAATGCTTCCTATGTGATTTAACATACCAAATAAGCTCTACTTTAGGGCAACATCGTTTTAGAAGGAGAGAGAACAAATCTTTTGAAATGTTCTAAGGACCCTCTGAAAATTCCTAAAATTAATTTGAGGTCAAAAAGACTTTGTGTAGAATTGGATTGGGTGGAGGGGTGGTGAGAAGTTTGTCAACAATATCAAAAGATTTCAAAAGATTTGGTCATATAGGATCCCAGGGCACTGTGAAACAGTGACTAAGAAAATAGTTAACTGGTTAACCCAAGTGACAATCACAGACCTCACGGGGTGGGCAGCGCCAGCTCTGGTGTCATCTATGGGGAGGTGCTGCGTGTGACACCTGAGACCAGGGACACAGCAGAAACCAGGGCCCACCTGAGATCCCCCAGGGCGGATCTCATCTCAGCAGCAGCTCCAGCTTCTGGGAGTTGGTGCGGAAGAAGGCACTCTGTGGCTGCTCAGTCAGCCGGGGTCAGTGTCAGCGAGGATGGTGGGAGATCCCTGCAGCAAAGGCTGCAGATGTCTACGTGGGGCTTGCTGGGGTTCGCCTGCTCTCCTCCCCCTGTGGTGAGCTTCCCCCAGGGGATCCCTCCTGGTGCTGAGCTGCTCTTGACTAGGGTATGGGATGACACAAGCCAAGTATGTTCTGTACTTTTCTGTGCTGCCGTCCTTGGTTTTTGAATCCACAGGGAGTCTGCTGGTTCTTTGTAGTCCAGAGGTTTCCCTGTTCACCTCCGTTTGTAGTTACTCATATGCTGCTCCTGTTGTGTGTGTGTGTGAGACGGGGAGATCGGTATCGGGACCTCCTTGCCTTCCATCTTGCTGATGACACTCTCATCGCCTTTAGAAGAATTTTTAAAACTCTGTTGTGAATCTACTCTAGGTTTTTGCTTTGTGGTTGCCAAGAGGCTTACTTAGAATATCTCAAATGATGCAGTCTATTTTAAGCAGATAGAAACCTAATTTTTATTGCCTACCAACGCCTCACATTTTTACTCCTCAGCTTTTATCTTTTTGATGTCATTCTTTACTGCTTGTTATACTGTATATTCATTAACAAATTTAGTAGCTATAATTATTTTTAACACTCTTCTCCTGGAATCTTTGTACTATGGATAAGTGGTTAACACACCATCTTGTTACAGAATTAGAGTTTTCTAAGTCTGTGTATTTACCAGTGTGTTGTCTACTTTCATCTTTTTCATGTCACTAATTAGCTTCTTTTCATTTCAGCCTGAAATGAAATATTTTTTGCAAGGCAAAATTTTTTGCAAGGCAGGTCTAGTGATGACAGGCTCCCTCAGCTTTTCTTTGAGAGAGTTTCTATTTCCCCTTCATATCTGGAAGGTAATTTAGCCAGGTAGAGTATTCTGGACTGGCAATTTTTTTCCTTCAACACTTTGAGTATGTCATTTGATCCTTTCCTGTCCTCTATGGTTTCTGTTTAAAAAAATCTGTGGTTAGCCTAATGGGGCTCCTTTGTAGGTTATAATCTTTTTTTTTCCCTGACTGCTTTTAAAATTCTAACTTTCTTTGATTTTTGACAGTTTCACCATAAAAAAGTTTCTTGGGGAAACTCTTTTTGCATGGAGATAATAAGGTGAGCCACTAGCCTAGTGAACTTGGATGTCCAAGTCTTTCCCCATGTTTGGGAAATTCTGAGCTATTATTTCTGAGCTTTAAATAAAGTTTCTGCCCCTCTCTCCTGCTCCTTTCCTTGTGGAAACCCTATTATTCTAATATTTATGGGGTTTTGATGGAATTTTTTAGATCATGTATGCTTTTTTTACTTTCTCATTTTTTTTCTTTGTTCTATTCTGACTGGGTTATTTTAAAATTCCTTTTCTTTAGTTCACTTATTCTATCTTCCATTTGCTCTACTCCACTGCAGTTTTTCTCTACCGCATTTTTCACTTAGTTCATTGAATTCCTGTTTAGAATCTCTGTTTTTATGATTCCCATCTCTTTGGTAAATACCTCATTTTGTTCGTGTATGTTTTTCCTGATTTCATTGAATTATCTGAGTTTTCTTGTAGTTCATTGAGTTTCTTCCAGACCATCATTTTGAATTCTTTATCAGTTAGATCACAAAATCCCACAACTCTGAACTTGGGTTTTGGATAATTATTGCTATCTTTGGGTGATAACACATTTTATTAATTTTTCTGTGAACTAATTTTAATTAAATTTTTTCATACAGTGTTTGAAGGTTACTTTCCATTTATACTCATTATAAAACATTGGCTATATTTCCTGTATTGTGCAATAATTTCCTTGAGCCTGTCTTACACCCAGCAGTTTGTGCCGCCCACTCTCCCACCCCCATAGCGCCCTCCTCCTCACTGGTGACCTCTAGTTTGTTCTCTGCATCTGTGTCTGCTTCCTTCTTCTTATAGTCACTGGTTTGTTGGATTCGTTAGATTCCACGTATAAGTGATACCGTACAGTATTCATCTTTCTCTTCTGATTTTTGTCACTTAGTATGACGTCCTCCGAGTCCATCCATGTCGCTGCAAGTGAAAACATTGTGTTCTTTTTACGACGGGGTAGTATTGCATTGTGTGTGTGTGTACATACACAATGTTGTTGGTGTAAGAGTTTTATCATAGCCTCATATCCTTTGCATTTCTGTGGTATCTATAATGTCTCCTTTTTCATTTATAGCATTGTTTATTTGGATCCTCACTCCTTTTCCCCTAGATTAGTCTAGCTAAAAATGTCCAAATTTTTGTTAGGTCTCAAAAAGCCAACTCTCGGTTTGGTTAATTTTTGTTTTTCTGTTCTCTATATCATTTATTTCTGTTCTAATATTATTTCCTCGTACTAAGTTCGGGCTGAATTTTTTCTTTCATTCTTTAAGGCATAGAATTAAGTTGTTTATTTGGGATCTTTGTTTCTTTTTTTTTAATTTTTTTATTGGAGGATAGTTGCTTTATAGTATTGTGCTGGTTTCTGCCGTACATCAGCATGAGTAAGCCACAGGTATACATATGTCCCCTCCCTCTTGAACCTCCTTCCCACCACCCACCCCCTGGGTTGTCACAGAGCACTGGGCTGAGCTCCATGTCACACAGCCACTTCCCGCCGGCTCTCTATTTTACGTATGGTTGTGTGTATGTTTCCATGCTTCCCTCTCAATCCGTCCCGCCCTCTCCTTCCCACACTGTGTCCAGACATCTGTTCTCTATGTCTGCATCTCCACTGCTGCCCTGCAAATAGTTTCATCAGTACCTATCCCTCCTTTTAGATTCCACACAGGGCATTTATTTCTATAAACTTCCCTCCTAGAAACGTGTTTGCATCCCATACATTTTGGTATGTGGAGTTTCCATTTTCATTTGTCTCAAGGTACTGCTTTATTCTGCCTTTAATGTTTTTTCTTTCATTATTTTAATATATGACCCCATTCTCTCATGAATGTTTATGGTGACAAATCCTCTAACGGTTGCACGGTGGTTCCCTTGTATGTAACTTCTCTCTTGCTTCTTTCAAAATTCTTTGACTTTTGACAATTTATTTACAATGTGTCTCGATACAGCCTTATCCTGGTGCAACCTATGGGGTCCTTTGGGCCTCTTGGATCTAGATGTCTGTTTCTCTTCTCATGTCTGTGAAGTTTCCAGCCATTACTGCTTTAAATATTCTTTCTGTCCCTTTCTATTCTCCTTCTGGAACTTCATAATGCAAATATCATTTCTTTTAAGTCTGTCCCTCAAGTACTGTAGGCTTTCTCCATTTTTCTTTCTGTTTAGTTTTGTTCCTCTGTCTGAATAATTTCAAGTGCTATACATTGCTGATTCTTTCTTCGATTAATACATGGCCGACTCTGCTTTGAAGCTCCCTATTTGAATTCTTCAGTTCCATTATTGTACTTTTAACTCCAGGATTTCTTTGTTTTTGTAGATTCTATTTTGTTTTTGTTGTTGAATATCTTGTTTTGTTCATGCATTATTTTCCTAATTTCTTCTGTGTGTGTTCTTATAGTTCACTAAACTTCTTTAAAAGGATTATTCTGAATTCTTTTTCTGGCAATTCATAGATCTGCACATCTTTAGAGTCAGTTACTAGAAGTTTGTTAGTTACCTTGGTGGTGTCATATTTATCTGATGTTTCATGCTCTTTTATTCCTTATATGGTATCTGACACTTAAGTAGTCTCTTCCTTCAGGCTTTGCAGGTTTGCTTTGATAGAGATAGTTCTTCACCAGTCAATTCAGTTTGGGTTTCTGGAAGTGTTTTCTGGCTAACATCCTTGGGCACATGGGGCCTGCCGTTAGGGTCTATTTTTGTGAGGAAACTGTTCAAGCTCTGAGATCAGGGATGGAAGGTGCCACTTGCTATGAACAACTGTATAGAACTTCTGGCTTGGTTCCCTGCCAAGTTGCCTGAATTCTCTCATCTGGCTTACTGGGTGGCCAGAACTGGGTACTATAATCAGCAGTAGGTGGGGCAATGAATCAGCTCTCCTGTCCTGGTGGGGTGGGAGGATGAGCCCCAGAGCCCTACAGGAGCACACACTGAGTATCCCGGTCAGGTGAGGTCACTAGTTCTGCTCTGCAGACAGGGAAAGCCGCAAGCTGCGCTGCTTGTCCACTGTTTTAGGCACAGCTTCTGGGTGTGTTTCAGCCACCCGTGCGCCCTGGGCAGACTTCCCTGGCCAGGTGAGCTGAAGTTCGTATTCAGCAATAGATGGGGCTATGAATCAGTTTCCCTGTCTGAGCACAAGAAAAGCAGCTCCATAGCTACTCAGACTCTTTGTGCTCTTGACCCAAGATGATCCTTCCCCCAAGTTTTTTGGCTGAACAGGTCCACTGGCTTGGCTCTGGGGGCAATCACCTCTGCCTTCCTATCTCTCAGCTCAAGCGTTGCTGGGTTATATAGCAGCTTGTAGGCATTTTCATGGAGCCCTTCCTGTCAAATAGCACTAGGCACCATCCTCCACAGTAGGTGGGGCTGTGAATTAACTCCCTGACCTGGGTGTAGCACGAAAGTGTTCATCGCTCGGTTGTATCCGACTCTTTGCAACCCCTCTGTCCATGGGATTCTCCAGGCAAGAAGACTGGAGTGGGTTGCCATTCTCTTCTCCAGGGGATCTTCCCAACCCGGGGACTGAACCCAGGTCTCCTGCATTGCAGGTGGATTCCTTACCATGAGCCGCCAGGGAAGCTACATCTGGGTGTAGCAGGTGAAACCTCCATGCTTGATACTGGCTTTGTTTGTGGGTGATCAGCTCTGCCTGCCCTCCTCTCAGCTCAAGCATCGCTGGCTTATCCGTGCTCTGCAGCCCTCATGTCACATGGAGCCGAGTTTTGTAGCAGACAAGGCTAGGACTTAGCTCTCCTGCCTAGGTAGGGTTGGAGGACCCACTTCTGGCAGTTGCCAAGTTTTCCCAAATAGTCTTTCTAGTCAACCGGGGCCTGAAGGCATGCTTACTCTACAATGGGTTTAGCTGTGACTCAGCAATTCTGCCTGAGCAGGAGCAGACCATGCTTTAGGGCCAGCAAATCTTCATTGAAGACTGAAATCAGGCAGGGTTGGAACCCACTGAGTTCCCTGATCAGACTACGCTGCTGACTTGGTTCTACAGATGAGCAAACCCAGTGGTTGGGGCTACCCCTGGGCTCTGCAGGTAGGAACGTGGCCTGCCAAGATCTGAATGATGTTGCTGGAAGCCCAGCAGAGTCCCTGTAGGGCAAAACCAGAGTAGGGGCTCCTACAGAACAACCGAGGTGCCATATGTCACCCCAGTGTCTCTCTTTCCAGCAGAGGAAATGTAGGCTCAGGGAAGACCTCTCAGCCTGGTGCTACAATGGCCTGGAGCTACTGTGTCTAGCTGGTCGTCATTCCTCTCACCCTCCTCATGGAGTGTGCTCTTGTCTCTGTGTTGCAGCGGGTATTTCAAACTCACTCCCACATTCTAGAATTCTCTCAGTGGTGTCTTGTCTGTGAATAGTTGCAAAGTCAGGAAAGACCTATGTCACCATCTTGTAATGTCACACCAGCTGGCACTGTCGACTTCTGTGTCCACACTAGGTTTATAAATTCTTGCATTACTGTGTCCTGGTTGTTGCTGTTATGTTGGTTTTTTTTTTTTTTTTTTGACACAATATGATGGTGGAATTCTGTGATTATAAATTAATTCTTGTTTGTTTTCTTCCAGTTACATTCAAATCATTTCCTGTTTCTGAAACCAAAATTATAATACATATATTTATAGATACCATTGCTTATTAAATTGACTCATCTGGGTTTTTTGTTTAATTTTAACATATGTGAAGTGAAAATAACAAAGGTACAACTCAATTATATCATGAAGTGAACATCTGTGTGACTACCATGTAGACCAAGAAACAGTGTTGTCAGCTCTCTATAAGGACCTGTCGTGCCCCTGCAGCCTTCCTAAAAGTAATTACCATGACTTCTGATCATACACTTTGGGCATTTTTGCTTTTTGAACTATTAACAAAATGGGATTCTATAATATGTACTTATTTGTGTCTGCTGCAGCTGCTGCTAAGTCGCTTCAGTCATGTCTGACTCTGTGCGACCCCATAGACAACAGCCCACCAGGCTCCCCCATCCCTGGGATTCTCCAGGCAAGAACACTGGAGTGGGTTGCCATTTCCTTCTCCAATGCATGAAAGTGAAAAGTGAAAGTGAAGTCGCTCAGTCGTGTCCGACTCTTAGCGACCCCATGGACGCCAGCCCAGCAGGCTCCTCGGCCCATGGTATTCTCCAGGCAAGAGTACTGGAGTGGTAGCTATTTCCTTTCCTTTTGTGTCTTTCATTTGTTTTTGCTTTTCTGTTATCATAGAAATACTTTTGTATATAGACCTTGTATGACATGACTTTGCTAACCTTCTTTATCGATCCTAAAATTTATCTGTATGTATTTTCTAAAGATTTTCTGTTTATAAAAGTATAGCATCTGCATTTAATAAAAGGTTTACTTCTTCTTTCAACCCTTACATACTTTATTTCTTTTTATTTATTGCCTTACTGAATAGAGTAGGAACTCCTGTACACATTTTCTCCAAATTCAAGAGGAAAGCCTTTAACCTTTCACTACTAAGTATGACAAATACTGTAGGTTTTTTATGTTTATTAGTTCCTTTCTAATTTCTCAAGACTTTTTTTTTGAAAGGCTTGAAAACTAGACTGATACTATTTTTTTATTCTAGTTTTAATAATTTACACATAACACCTTATTTAGATGTATAACAATTATCTGATGTGTTCATTGTCAAATGATTATCACAAGTCTAGTAAATATCCATCACCTTACATATTTATAGCTATTTTTCTTGTGATGAGAACTTTTAAGATTCACTCTCTTAGCAACTTTCAAATATACAAAGCAATGGTAATAACTAATCACTATATTGCACTCTGCATACCCAGAACTTACTTATCTCACTCAAGGAGTTTGTGCCTTTTGACTACCCTTCACCCATTTCCTCACCCCTCATCTCCCACCTCTGGCAACCACCAATATGTTCTTTGTTTCTGTAAATTTGTTGTCATTGGTCTTTTTTCGATTCTACATATAAGCAAGCTCATATGATATTTGTTTTTCTCTGCCTGACTTATTTCACTACTTAGCATAATGCCCTCAAGGTCCATTCATCTTGTCACAAATAGAAAGATTTACTTTCGTTTTTTGACACAATACTACTCCATGATACATGTGTATATACATATATATGTATATATACACACAAATTTTCTCTGTCCATCCAGCTGTCAATAACATTTAGGTTGTTTCCATGCGTTGACTATTAGAAATAATGCTTCAGTGAATAAGGAAGTGCAGATATCTCTTTGGAATAGTGATTTCATTTCCTATAATTATATACCCAAATGTGGAATTGCTGGATTATATGGTAGCTCTGGACATGGAACAACAGACTGGTTCCAAATAGGAAAAGGAGTATGTCAGGGCTGTATATTGTCACCCTACTTATTTAACTTATATGCACAGTACATCATGAGAAACGCTGGGCTGGATGAAGCACAAGCTGGAATCAAGATTGCCAGGAGAAATATGAATAACCTCAGATATGCAGATGACACCACCCTTATGACAGAAAGTGAAGAAGAACTAAAGAGCCTCTTGATGAAAGTGAAAGAGGAGAGTGAAAAAGTTGGCTTAAAGCTCAACATTCAGAAAACTAAGATCATGGCATACCAGTCCCATGACTTCATGGCAGACAGATGGGGAAATAGTGGCTGATTTTATTTTTGGGGGCTCCAAAATTACTGCAGATGAAATTAAAAGATCACTGCAGGCATGAGATTAAAAGACCACTTACTCCTTGGAAGGAAAAGTTATGACCAACCTAGACAGCATATTAAAAAGCAGAGACATTACTTTGCCTACAAAGGTCTGGATAGTCAAGGCTATGGTTTTTCCAGTGGTCATATATGGATGTGAGAGTTGGACTATAAAGAAAGCTGAGTGCCAAAGAATTGATGCTTTTGAACTGTGGTGTTGGAGAAGACTCTTGAGAGTCCCTTGGACTGTAAGAAGATCCAACCAGTCCATCCTAAAGGAGATCAGTCCTGAGTATTCATTGGAAGGACCGATGTTGACACTGAAACTCCAATACTTTGGCCACCTGATGCGAAGAGCTGACTTATTTGAAAAGACCCTGATGCTGGGGAAGACTGAAGGCAGGAGGAGAAGGGCACTATAGAGGATGAGATGGTTGGATGGCATCACCAACTTAATGGACATGAGTTTGGGTAAACTCCGGGAGTTGGTGATGGACAGGGAGGCCTGGCGTGCTGTAGTCCATGGGGTCGCAAAGGGTCGGACACGACTGAGCGACTGAATTGAACTGATGGTAGCTCTACTTTTGAGATTTTTAGAAACCTCCATACTGTTTGCAACAGTGGCTGAGCCAACTTACATTTCTACCAAGAGTGCACAAGGATTCCCTTCTCTTGACATTTTTGCCAACACTTGCAATCTCCTATCTTGTTTTTTATTTTTTTCAAGTGACCTTCAAACAGGTAGAAGTGATATCTCATTGCTGTCTTCCTTGATTTGCATTTCCCTGGTGATTAGTAATGTTGAGTATATTTTTACATACTTGTTGGCAATTTGTATGTCTTCTTTGAAAAAAATGTCTAATTCCTCTGCCCATTTTGTAACTCACATTGCTTACTTTGATGCTGTTAACTTGTTCTTTATATATTTGGACATTAACCCTTTATCAGATATATGATTTGCCAATGTTTTCTCCCATTCCATGGGTTGCCTTTTTGATGATTTCCTTTGCTGTGCAGAAGCTTTTTAACTTAATATTATCCTACTTGTTTATTTTTGCTTTTGTTGTCTTTATTTTTGGTGTCAACTCTAAAGGATCCTTACCAAGGCCAATGTCAAGGAGCTTACCCTCAAAATTCCTTCTGGGAGTTTATGGTTTCAGACATTATAGTCAAGTCTTTAATGCATTTTGAGTTAATTTCTGTGTGTAGTATAAGAGATTCTTTTCATTCTTCATCATTCATTCCATTTCATTCTTTTACATGTGACTGTCTACTTTTCCCAACACCGTTTATTGGAGAGACAATTCTTTCCCCATTCCATATTCTTGGGCTCTTTGTTCTAAATTTCTTGACCATATACGCATAAATTTTCTTGAGGCTTTCTCTATTCTGCTTCATTTGATCTGCATGTTTGTTTATATGACAACAGCATACTGTTTTGATGAGTATGATGAAGTGTGATGCCTCCAGCTTTGTTCTTTTTTCTTAAGATTGCTTTGGCTCTTGGGGGTCTTTTGTGATTCCATACGAATTTTAGGACCATTTGTTCTGTTTCTGTGAAAAATGCCATTGGAATTTGCATTGAATCTGTATATTGCTTTGGGTAGTATAGACATTTTAACAGTGTTAAACTTTTCAGTCTTTGAGTATGGAATATCTTTCCATTTATTTGTGTCTTCTTCAGTTTCTTTCATTAATATCTTAGAATTTTCAGTGTACAGGTCTTTCACCTCCTTGGTTAAATTTATTCTTATATTTTCTTCTATTTGATGCAGTTTTAAGTGGGGGTGTTTTCTTAATTTCCTTATCTGATAGTTCATTATTAGTGTATAGAAACACAACTTTTTTGTACATTGATTTTGTATCCTTTATTGAATTTGTTTATTAGTTCTAAGAGCTTTTTTTGGTGGAGTCTTTAGAGTTTTCTATGTATAATGTTATCTGCAAATAGTGACGGTTTCACTTCTGCCTTTCTAATGTGGATGATTTTATTTATTTTCCTTGCCTAATTGCTCTGGCTAGAACTTCTAATACAAAGTTTAATAAAAGTGGGGTGTGGGCATCTTTGTCTTATTCCTGATGTTAGAGGAAAGCTTTCAGCTTTGCACAATTAAGTCTGATGTTAGCTCTGGGCTTGTCATATATGGCCTTTACCATGTGAAGGTACCTTCCCTCTATAACTCTGTTTGTTGAAAGTTTTTACCATAAATGCATGTTAAATTGTGTCAAATGCTTTTTCTGCACCTGCTGAGATGATCATGGCTTTTTATCCTTCATTGTGTTAACATGGTGTTTCACATTGACTAATTACAGGTGCCGAGCCTGCCTTGAAGCCCTGGGATAAATCCCATTTGATCGTGATGTCTAATTCTTTTAACGTGCTATTGAATTAGGTTTGCTAATACTTTCTGAGGATTTTTGCACCCATGTTCATCAGGGATATTAGCCTGTAATTTTCCTTGTCAGCCTCCCTTCTGGTTTTAGTATCAGGATAATGATGGTCTTATAAAATATATTTGTAAGTGTCCCCTCCTTTTCCACTTTCTGGAAGATTTTGAGAAGGACTGGTATTAATTCTTCTTTAAGTGTTTGGTAGATTTCGCCAGCAAAGCCATCAGGACCTAGACTTTTGTTTGTTGAAAGGTTTTGATTACTAGTAAGTGAGTCTGGGTGAACTCTGGGAGTTGGGGATGGACAGGGAGGCCTGGCGTGCTGTGAGTCATGCCGTCTCGAAGAATTGGACACGACTGAGCAACTGAACTGAAGGAGATTTAATCACTAATCAGTTTGTTCAGATTTTCTGTTTCTTCCTGATTGAGTCTTGATAATCACGATGGTGTGATCACTGACCTAGAGCCAGACATCCTGGAATGTGAAGTCAAGTGGGCCTTAGAAAGCATCACTACGAACAAAGCTAGTGGAGGTGATAGAATTCCAGTTGAGCTATTCCAAATCCTGAAAGATGATGCTGTGAAAGTGCTGCACTCAACATGCCAGCAAATTTGGAAAACTCAGCAGTGGCCACAGGACTGGAAGAGGTCGGTTTTCATTCCAATCCCAAAGAAAGGCAATGCCAAAGAATGCTCAAACTACCGCACAATTGCACTCATCTCACACGTTAGTAAAGTAATGATCAAAATTCCCCAAGCCAGGCTTCAGCAATATGTGAACCGTGAACTTCCAGATGTTCAAGCTGGTTTTAGAAAAGGTAGAGGAACCAGAGATCAAATTGCCAACATCTGCTGGATTATCGAAAAAGCGAGGGAGTTCCAGAAAAACATCTATTTCTGCTTTATTGACTATGCCAAATTCTTTGACTGTGTGGATCACAATAAACCGTGGAAAATTCTGAAAGAGATGGGAATACCAGACCACCTGATCTGCCTCTTGAGAAATCTGTATGCAAGTCAGGAAGCAACAGTTAGAACTGGACATGGAACAACAGACTGGTTCCAAATAGGAAAAGGAGTATGTCAAGGCTGTATATTGTCACCCATATGCAGAGTACATCATAAGAAATGCTGGACTGGAAGAAACACAAGCTGGAATCAAGATTGCCGGGAGAAATATCAATAACCTCAGATATGCAGATGACACCACCCTTATGGCAGAAAGTGAAGAGGAACTCAAAAGCCTCTTGATGAAAGTGCAAGAGGAGAGTGAAAAAGTTGGCTTAAAGCTCAACATTCAGAAAACAAAGAAAGATCATGGCATCCGGTCCCATCACTTCATGGGAAATAGATGGGGAAACAGTGGAAACAGTGTCAGACTTTATTTTTGGGGGCTCCAAAATCACTGCAGATGGTGACAGCAGCCATGAAATTAAAAGACGCTTACTCCTTGGAAGGAAAGTTATGACCAACCTAGATAGCATATTCAAAAGCAGAGACATTACTTTGCCAACAAAGGTCCGTCTAGTCAAGGCTATGGTTTTTCCTGTGGTCATGTATGGATGTGAGAGTTGGACTGTGAAGAAGGCTGAGCGCCGAAGAATTGATGCTTTTGAACTGTGGTGTTGGAGAAGACTCTTGAGAGTCCCTTGGACTGCAAGGAGATCCAACCATCTCCTTCAGTCCATTCTGAAGGATATCAGTCCTGGGATTTCTTTGGAAGGAATGATGCTAAAGCTGAAACTCCAGTACTTTGGCCACCTCATGTGAAGAGTTGACCCATTGGAAAAGACTCTGATGCTGGGAGGGATTGGGGGCAAGAGGAGAAGGGGACGACAGAGGATGAGATGGCTGGATGGCATCGCTGACTCGATGGATGTGAGTCTGAGTGAACTCCGGGAGTTGGTGATGGACAGGGAGGCCTGGCGTGCTGCGATTCATGGGGTTGCAAAGAGTTGGACACGACTGAGCGACTGATCTGATCTGATCTGATCTGAGGCTGTATGTTTCTAGGAATGTATCCATTTCTTCTGTATTGTCCAATTTGTTGGTGTACACTTTTCACAGCAGTCTCTAATGATCCTTTGTACTTGTGTGGCATTATAAGGCTTTTTTAAGTCATGAGTAGATATGGAAGGTTTCCATTTGCTTTTTATGCATCTGTTAAAATAATCAGTATTTTTTTTCTCCTTTATTCTGTAAGCATGTTAATCACACTGATTAGTTATTGAATACTGGATCAAATCAACATTCTCAAATATAACAATATGAGCAAGATTTATTATCTTTTTATATATTGTTCAATGCACTCTATTAATATTTTGTTAAGGATTTTTGAGTGGACTCAACTATAGTTTTTCCTATAATGTTTGTTATGTTTTGGTATCAAGATTATTTAGGCACTGAAAATTACCTTTTTGTCATTTCCTAATCTCTGAAAGAGTTTTTAAAGTTTACCACTAACTCCTTTTTAAATGTTTGGTAAAATTCAGCAATGAGAATTCTGAGCATAAATTTTCTTTATGGGAAGCTTGTTAATTATATGGGCTTTCCTTGTGGCTCAGCTGGTAAAGAATCTGCCTGCAATGTGGGAGACCTGGGTTTGATCCCTGAGTTGGGAAGATCCCCTGGAGAAGGGATAGGCTACCCACTCCAGTATTCTGGCCTGGAGAATTCCATGGACTGTATAGTCCATGGGGTCTCAAAGAGTTTGACAAATAGTTACAGCATTGTTCGGATATTTCTGTTTCTTCTTGGATCCAGTTTAGTCAGTCACCACTAATAATGTATTGAGGAAAGTCACCACTAATAATAAGGAAGGTGTCAATCTTATCTAACTTACCTAACTTTAATAGATAAGTTTAAAGCTGTTCATAATACACATAAAGTCTTACAGCAGGATCTATAGTGTTGTTTCCTTTTTGATTCCTGATATTAGTTGCCTTTTCTGCCTGTTTTCAATCAGTCTATGGTAGTTTATGAATTGGCATCAGTCCTTTCCAAGAACCAACTTTTAGCTTTATTGACCTTTTTAAATAATGGGGACATTTAAACATTTGTTATTTGTGTATTTGTTTTTGGTTGTGCTGGGTCTTTCTTGCTGTGCAGGCTTTTCTCTAGTTGCCCTGAGTGGGGGCTGCTCTCTAATTGCAGTGCGCAGGCTTCTCACTGCGCTGGTTTCTCTCGCCGCAGAGCACAGGCTCCAGAGCATTCAGGCTTCAGTCGTTGCAGCACGTAGGCTCCGGAGTTGGGGCTCGCAGGCTCCAGAGCACAGTCGCAGCAGTGCTGGCCCATGGGCTTAGTTGCCCCGTGGCAAGTGGGATCTTCATGGACCAGGGATCGAACTCATGTCTCCTACATTGGCGAGTGAATTCTTCACCACTGAGAAACCAGGGAAGCCCTGATCTTTTTTTTGATTGTTTTCTGTTCTTTTTTTCTCTTTCATTTCCTTCTTCCTTTTTTTTTTTTTTTTTGGTGGTGGTGGGGGGCTGCTATTTAAGCTTTTTTTAATTCTGACTTGTTGAGATGAATTCTTAGGTCATTTATTTTTAGATCTTGTTCTTTTCATTTAAAGCTACAGACTTGAGGCATGGTTTTCACTGCGTTCCCTTCATCTGTTGTAGCAGTAATGCCTATGTAGTTCTACATGCATAAGCCTGTATTTTATCACTTATTTTAAAAATATTGGAACTACTTTTATTTACATCGCATCATAAGTCTCTAAACGATTTCTTTTAAGCTATATCCACCTAGTCATTTAATAAAAATGGGGTGAGACGCTTTCAGCTTCCTGTTATCTGGAGGACAGAGGAGAAATAGGTGCATGCCTGCTGGTGTTTTTCCTTTGATCACACCTTCAGTCTCACTCTCCTACCCAAATCCAAGCCCTTGGAGTTATTTTTCAGCAGGATTTTCCAATCTCTGCTTTCTCTGAATTCTTACAGTATTCGATTTCCATCTTACTCATTGTGACACTTGCTAATAAGTATCTTCCAGTGTTACTTGTTTCAAGTGTGTGTTTTAAATTAGTCTGTTGTGACAGGTAGAGATTCTAGATCTTCAAATGTATTTTGTGCTTCCCTTACCACATTGCATGGTGCCAAACATGCGACTCACAGTCCTATCACCAGATACAGGAAGAGCCAGGGAAATTGACAGGGGCGTGGCCAACGGCCACCCACGTGCTCTCAGACTCACCTTTCTTGGGAGTGCAGCAGCTGCTTGTTGCAATCCCCCTGCATCTCTGCTGGGGACCCTCTCTCCCTGCTGAGCATGTCTGGCCAGTTTGCAGGCCCTGCCATGCTGCTGGGGAGTGGTCCCAGTGACAAACGAGAGTTAGTCCTTCAGTACTTCAATCTCCTGTTCTTGGGTAGGAGAACTCTGGGGTATGTTGTCCACTGTCTCCAGGGTCCCCAGCAGACTGAGCTCCAGTTGCCCACAGTGCTCATCCACTAATGAGTGCATCCGATATTAGATTTCGTCCCTCCCCTGTCTCACTTCCCCATTCCAAGTCCTTCCTGTTATCACTTCCCAAACAAATTGCTGTTGCTCAGCGTGACATCCCCAGCTCAAGGAAGGTCTGCTTCTCGGTAGACACACCCCAAGGCCATCTGTGGCCTTTCTGCCTTTCGAAAGGGATCATCCTCATTTGGAAATTTACAAGGTTTCAAAAACAAATTCTAGCGACAGTTAATTCAAGCTAATAGCACTAGAAGATTTTATGAGACAATTTGTGAAATGAACGGACACAGTTTGGTGACTCCAGACCTAAGCCCAGGAGGACGGCCCAGGGTTCCAGTGTCAACCCCATCACTCACTGCATGTTTGCCCACAGGAAGGTCATTCAGTTTTTTCAGATCTCAGGTTCCTAACTTAAAAATGGATAGTAACAACTCATTCCAGTAACCTCATATTCTTGGTTTGGGAAGCAAAGGAGAGAATGTATGGGAATGGGTTTTTATGAACTGTCAATTACAAATAATACATGAAGTAAAATGGAATTGTTGTCTTTTCTCATGAGGTACTGAAAGTATTCTGGTAATGTTTAGAAAACTAATTGCAAGAAATAAAAAGTGGGAAAGAGGTGGGGGAAGGAAAGAACAAATTTGCCCAAAATATATGTTGCTTCCTGATATTTTTCCCTCTGACAGTGAGGCATAAACTTGATTTGGGAATTTTATCCAAGTGCCTTGTAATGTTGAGGAACAAATGAGGTGGGAAGGGAGACCAAGAAAGATCGATCCACTTGCTGCACTGCTCGTCCTAGTAATCCTGGGCCCGAGGGGCAGGTGCCCCTGACCTACCTGTGAGAGCATGTCTATCAGACACAGAAGAGATCTAAATGCTTGCCAAAATATTTACCTGTTTCTTTCTAAATTAAGAAACTTGCCTAACTGCCCTCACTATAATACTGAATATCAGTGATGAAAGAGAATGCATAAAATGCTTCTATTAATATTTTCCTTTCAAAACTGGCCACCTAGCACTTATTATCCAGGGAACAAAACACTTCCAAGTTATAGGCCAAAAATAAGTTAGGCCAGACCAGTACAACCACAGGCTGGAGAGCTTAATCCTCGAAACAGGGACTCATTAGGGTGTAAAGGAAAATATCAAATTGCAGACCATTAGAAGCAATCTTCCTACTCAGTTCGTTTAACACTCATCTTGTACAGATGAGAAAATTGACATCCAAAGAACTTAGATAGCCCTATGTCCCAATAACTTATTTCCACTATATCATCATTTCAGAAATCAGCTAGCTTAATAATTCACATTATGACTGAACTCATGTTTAACCTCTGCAATCTGACTGGTACTCTACATAAGAGGAAAAGTCCTGAGTTGGCCCACTCATTCCACATTCACACAGCAAATAAAAAGCAGAACATGTCTTAAAGCTATTTGCCCACAACATCTAAGCTTCTTTGAGTCCATACATCCTCTTGTTTTTAAGATAAGCAGAAGTCTGGGTAGATTTGACCCTACTGGAAGAGTCATTAAAAATCTGACATTTACTCTGAAAGATTGTCATTTACTGTTTAAAAGGAACATCAGAGGTTAAAGTGGAAATTGCTATGTATTCACACAGTGAGTGAAAGAATGTATGAATGAACCTTAAAGAACTGAAGAACAAATGAACGAATGCTTGAATTTGTAGTTGTCTGAGTTGCTTGCAATTACCTTAACTGTCCACAAGATGTCACTACTTCACCCCACTTTAGAAAAGCCATCCCCATTCAAGAATTTTTGATCTTTTGGACACAGATGATTTCTCTCTTGTAATTGAAAGAAGCTCCGTCATTTCTAATACCTTTGGCTGCTTCCTTGTTTTCTCTTAAATCTACTGTGAAAGAGTCTGCAAAAATGTAGATGTTAATTAAGGCCTGAGACTGAATGGGCTAATGCTGGGAATCTTTAACCAAGAAGTCACCCTCTCAGGAGGTTCCCAGGCTGCTCCAAGCCCTTCATCTGCTCAGCTGCAAGGCTCTCATCAGCACTTTTTTGTAATTCTACCAGCCTCAGTCCTTTGGACTCACAAAACAGTGATTTAGCAACACCCAAAAGATGGCACCTTGAGGTTTTAAATTGTGCTTCCTTCTTGAAATATTCCCTCTACTTTCCCTTACCGGGACTGAAGTTCCAATGACTAGTGAGTTATGTGTCATCTATTTATACAGCACACTCATAATTCAGATCAGACTTGTCCTGTGTTCACTGGGTTTTTTTTCCCCCTATATAATTAGAACCCAGTTTGCAAATCATTATTTCAAGTTTTTAAAAGTTTTAAACAGACCACACATACGTTAACCAGGCTTACAATTTCCACTTCAGCTATACTGAGCATTGACAAACCTTAAGTTTATTTTAAATACTTTATTATTCATATGAAATTTATTGGTACAAAAAGTGTTTGCAGATTGCAGGTTTTTTAAAGGTCCCATCGTGTTTCAAAGTTGTGAACTTTATTAGTGCTCACTACTGAGACTCTTTCTCCTAATCTCTCTTTTCTAAAGCTGAAATTGAGATGAATAATCTTCAGTAATGGGGGATTCCCTGGTGGCTTAGCAGTAAAGAATCTGCCTGCCAAGGCGGGGGACACAGGTTAGATCCCTGGGTTGGGAAGATCCCCTGGAGACAGGAATGGCAAGCCATTCCAATATTCTTGCCTGGAAAGTCCCGTGGACAGAGGAGCCTGGCAGGCTACAGTCCATGGGGTCGCAAAAGAGTTGGACACGACTTAGTGACTAAACACCAATAAATCTTCACTAATGGCAGTTCATGTCTGGCCACCCTGAGAAGGCAGTGAACTCATTTCATTTAAAAAAAAAAAAACTTCTGCTTAGTAGTGTTCAGAAGAGGAGTCCACTTTATAGAACAAGAAAGCTGTTTTGCTTTAAAGGCCCATATCTCCTCCACAAACACATCCTACTTACTGAGGAGCTCAGTGGGGGTCACTTGGCAGGCAGTGGGTTAAAAGTCTCAGAGAAGTTGGCCTCAGCCTCTGTGGGCTGATGAGCTGTGGGGTAAGTCAAAGTAATTTCAGACTAATAATAATTAAGAGTTCAGTTAGTAATTAATTTACCTTTTAGAAAATTATGAGCCAAGTTCAAGCCCACCCCCATTATGGCCTCACTGGTTTTCATTCCTCAAAGTGTTTACTGGAGCAGAGGAGGAAGGCATGGAGGATTTAGCGGCTTGTAGACCTGCTCACATTGTAAAGTTAAATAATACACAGAATTCCAAGCTCCAAAAGAAGTCTTGGGCTTTTGTACAAATCAGTGCCTATAAGAAGAAGAATAAGAAAAGTATTTTATAACTACAGAAGAAAATAGGAATATAATAAAATATCAACAGGTACTGGGATTTATGGCTGCTTTATTCTTTTTATGAATTTTAAAAATTCTGGGAGGAATATTTTTAACAAAGCAACAACCAATAGCCAACAATTAGGCTGTTTTTCAAAACTATGACACATTCACCCACAGAAGAGTATGCAGCCATTTAAAACAACTTTTAAGAAGTTTCTATAATAACATGGAGATATGTGAGATATGTTCAGATGTTTCTGAAAAGTCAGATGTGGGGGCACAGAGTTACTCTGATGGGCTGTGTACAGAAGATGATAGAGGCCGCCCCCAGGAACTGAAACAGGACTACTGAGGACAGAGAGTATTTTTTCACAATGATCAGATTGCCACAGAACAAAATTTGGTAACACCAAATCTGATGAGAATGTGGACAAAGAACTGCCAAACCCTGCAGTTCAGTTCAGTCGCTCAGTCGTGTCCAGCTTTTTTCGACCCCATGGACTGCAGCATGCCAGGCCTCCCTGTCCATCACCAACTCCCGGAGTTTACCCAAATTCATGTCCATTGAGTCGGTGATGCCATCCAACCATTTCATCCTCTGTCGTCCCCTTCTCCTCCTGCCCTCAATCTTTCCCAGCATCAGGGTCTTTTCCAATGAGTCAACTCTTTGCATCAGGTGGCCAAAGTATTGGAGTTTCAGCTTCAACCTCAGTCCTTCCAGTGAACACTCAGGACTGATCTCCTTTAGGATGGACTGCAGGGTTAGGGGGAAATTCCTGTAACCATTTGGAGACCAATAACATACAGGCAAGCTCTAGGTCCATTTGTTCTTGCAATTCCACGTCCCTGCTTCTACCTTATCACCCCCGTGTACACAGAGAACTATGAAAGGATGTTCACCTCGCTTCGTTTATTACCATGGAAACACTGGGACTAGCCTGAAGGTCTGTGATGGGCAGAATCGTGGCCTCCCCAAATTCTTAAGTAAAGTCTAATCCCAGTACCTCAGAATGTAATTTAGTGTATTTGGAAATAGGGTCCTTAAAGACATATTAATAGTTAAGTTGAAGTTATTGTGGCTGGGCTCTAATCCAATATGATTGTTGTCCTTTTAAGAGGAGATTAGAACACAGACCAATGCTGAAGCGGAAGCTCCAATACTATGGCCACCTGATTGCAATAAGCCAACTCACTGGGAAAACCCTGATGCTGGCAAAGATTGAGGGCAAGAGGAGAAGGGGGTGACAGAGAATGAGATGGTTGGATGGCATCACTGACTCAATGGGTGTGAGTTTGAGCAAACTCCGGCAGTTGATGAAGTACAGGGAAACCTGGCATGCTGCAGTCCCCAGGGTTGCAAAGAGACAGACACAACTGAGCGATTGAACAACAGCAGCAGAGCACAGACACAGAGAGAAGCCCCTGTGAAGATGGAGCGAGAAGACGGCTGTCTGCCAGGAAGGGTGGGAGACTGCAGAAGGTCCACTCTGCCGACACCTTGATCTCAAACTTCTGGTTTTGACTGTGAGACACACACTTTCTGTTGTTTAAGCCACGGGGATGGTGGGACTCTGATGGCAGCCCAAGCAGCTGAAGACAAAGCCCAACAGCAAGGGATGGATACATGAAGACTTGGTTATGTAGGAAACAAAAGCACTAACCACACAAATTGTAAAAGATGAAGATTCCAGCGACATGGAGCCCAGTGAGTGAACAGCCCCCAGGGACTTGGTTCCAGCAACGGTGACCTTACCCCTACGGGAACCCCAGAGGCCGGAAAAGCTTGGTCTTGCACCCTATTCAAGGGGAAGCCTGGGCGCTCAGAGACAAGGGAACTTGTTGCCTTTGGTTGTGACTAGTTTGGCTGTTTACCAGAGAAGGCAATGGCACCCCACTCCAGTACTCTTGCCTGGAAAATCCCATGGATGGAGGAGCCCGGTAGGCTGCAGTCCATGGGGTCGCTAAGAGTCAGACATGACTGAGCGACTTCACTTTCACTTTTCACTTTCATGCATTGGAGAAGGAAATGGCAACCTGCTCCAATGTTCTTGCCTAGAGAATCCCAGGGATGGGGGAGCCTGGTGGGCTGCCATCTATGGGGTCGCACAGAGTTGGACACAACTGAAGCGACTTAGCAGCAGTGCTGTTTACAGGAAAGTGAAAGTGAAAGTAGTCCTTAGTCATGTCTGACTCTCTGCCACCCCATGGACTATGGCCCACCAGACTCCTCTGTCCATGGAATTCTCCAGGGAGGAATACTGGAGTGGGTTGCCATTCCCTTCTCCAGGGGGTCTTCCCCATCCAGGGATCGAACCCCATCTCCAAGGGCCGTTTCTAGGGCTGGTCTCTAAATGCAGGGGCCAGAGCCCCAAACACAACCCACCTCCCCAGGCAGCCCCTCAGCCTAGGGAATCAATCCTGCCAGAGGGGATGGAATCCATTCCTTCCCTCATTAGTTCAATGAACCATTGACTCCAGACCCTGTGAGTCAGCACCTTGCTAGGCAGGAAGACAAAAACACAGCATGGAGTTGTCGGGCAGCGGGCAGTCAGGTTGGGGAACAGACAAAGGGAACCAGGTCACTCGGGACACACAGTGCCATTGGGTGTCTCTGAGAAGAATGCAGAGGCCCATGGAGGGTGACGACCAGTGAAAGAGCAACCAGCATCTGTTTTCTTGGCTGGAAAGGCCTGTCTTTTTTTTTTTTTTTGCTTTGGGAAGTGCCCACTCAAAAAAGGCAGGTCCTCTGACGGTGACAGTCCAAGATACAGATCAGGTCACTCGGGAAGGGGTGGGCTTTCTGCTGTCCATAGCAGGAGACAACAGACAGTTTGCTGCAGAGAACAGGCCTGATGGTCCATCCAGAAAGTTTCTCTGGGAGCGGCTTGGAGAAGAATGGGAGGAAGAAGGAGCCTGGTGACCCAGCAGGAAAGTCCTCCCAGCTTTTGAGGTTTTTCTGGGCCAGCACACCCACAGACGGTTGCACCCTGGGACTGCAGCTGGCAATGCTGAAAGGTCGTTTTGCCTGTGAAACACAAGACAATGGACAGAAAGGAGGCCTGCAATGAGTGGATGATTGTAGCTGGCAACTGCTTAGACCGTGTATATTTGAATGTCAAAAGTGCTTACTCCGGATGAATTTGCTTTGGGAACAAAAGAGGCCATTTGGTCCGTTGGGCTATGTGGATCTAGAAAGGCATAGAAGGAAAAAAAAAATGCTGTACTGTCCAGAAAAGTGCTCCCTGTCTGCCTCCATTGGCTGGGTCAGCAGTTCTGGAAAGACTGTGAGGTGGCTCAGAAGCTGATGTTAGGCCACAGCATGTGGAGGGCCAGCTGGTACCCAGAAGATGCAGATGTTCAGGCCCGCAGAAGCAGGACCAACGCTCACCTGTACTATCTTAGGCCTTCCAGGGGCGTGTTCATCCGAGGAATGGTCATAGAAAACTAAGATAGCTCCTCCAGGCCCTGTTTGTCCATGAAAGCGCAGATCTGGGTGTCTGTTGGGGAGGAAGTGCGAACTTGTGGGACTTACAAGCTCTACTGGAACAAGAGAATTTGCTTCTACCCTCAAATCAGCTACAGGAGAGCTTCATGATGCCTCAGGCAGGTCATGAAACTCCCTGGGAATTACCTCAGATGTAATAGTCATAATAAACCAGTAACTCCCAACCCAGGAGTACTGTTTCCTGAGCACACCTCCAAACCAGCTGAACCAAAAGATCTGGGGGCTCCTCCTGGAGTCTGTTTGTAGCCAAGTGTCTGTTCCCTGCATATCCCTGAGGATCTCTCACTTTATAAGAAACGAGTTTCTAAGTACAAGGGTAACGGGAAGCACCCCTGCCCCCCTGTTTCTCAGTAATTTAGGGGGTTCTCATGGACTTAGGTTGCTTCTGGGCTTTTCTTGCTCCAAGCTCTGTGTCTATTGCGTCTTCTGTCTGTCCTCTTCTCTCCTCCCAACGCCAGCCCCAAGTGAAGCACAAGGGATTTCCCCTTTCTTTAAACTGAAAAGTGTCCCTAGCTATGGCAGTAAGAGAGGAACCTTCCAGAACAGCCCAACAATTCTGCTCTGTTCTTAAATGTCACCCTGATCAGTCAACCCTCTGGGAATTCCTCTTCTCAGGTCCCAAATGTCTGCTGCCTCATTCTTCTGCTCCCAAGCAGGGACTGCTAATCCCCCCAAAGTTCTGTTCATTTCTCCAGCAAAGTAGTTTTTTTCCCCAGAACATACATCAGGTCCCAAAGGTCTAGGCCAACCTTTGCATATTTCACGTTAAACAAAATGTCTTATAGCAGCACAAGCACAGACAGAAGCTTCAAAGTGCCTTCTGTCTCTCTTTTTAATATTTATTTATTTGACTCTGCCAGATCATTTTTTTCAGGGTAAAGTCTCTTTATTATAATATTGCAAATATTTTTTAAATCCATAAATTATTTTAATAAACATGTCAGTAATACTAGTCACTAATTTTTACTAAGTACTTACTGAACACTAGCCACTATTCAGAGCATTTTATGTATTCTCTTATTTTATTTCATGATAACCTAGTTGCTGTTCAGTTGCTAAATTGTATCTGACTCCACGACACCACGTGGACTGAGCATGCCAGGCTTCCCAGTCCTTCACTATGTCCTAGAGTTTACTCAAACTCATGTCCACTGAGTCGGTGATGTCATCCAGTCATCTCATCCTCTCTCGCCCCCTTCTCCTCCTGCCCTCAATCTTTCCCAGAAACAGGGTATTTTTTAATGAGTCAGCTATTTGCATCAGGTGGCCAAAGTATTGGAGCTTCAGCCTCAGTCCTTCCAGTGAGTATTCGGGGTTGATTTCTCTTAGAATTATTGACTGGTTTGATCACCTTGCAGTCCAAGGGACTCTCAAGAGTGTTCTCCAGCACCACAATTCAAAAGCGTGATGACCTACTAAGGAGATCCAGTTGTTATTCCCATCTGATAGATGAGTAACCTGAAGCCCAGAGAGGTTAAGCAGCTTGCCGAGAGTCGTTCAGTCAGTATAGAGTTGTGCCAGATCTTAGTTGCAGGACGTGGGATCTTCAGTCTTCAATATTGTGCAGCATGTGGGATCTAGTTCCCTGACCAGGGATCGAACTCAGGCCCCTGCACTGGAAGCACGAGTCTTAGCCACTGGACCACCAGGGCAGTCCCTCAGTGTGCCGTCTCTTGACCAGAGTCCAGTGATTTGGTGTGGTTCCCACTCTACCAGTTTACTCCTTCCCTTCTAACCCACAGGGGCTTCCCTTGTGGCTCAGCTGGTAAAAAATCTGCCTGCAGTGCAGGAGACCTGGGTTTGATCCCTGGGTTGGGAAGATCCCCTGGAGAAGGGAAAGGCTATCCACTCCAGTATTCTGGCCTGGAGAATTTCATGGACTGTATAGTTCATGAGGGTCACAAAGAGTCAGAGCAGACTGAGCGACTCTCACTTTTCTAATCCATAGAGACTGAGAGCAGAGCAAGGTTTCCATTAGCCTCCACTGATAGGATTTCTGCTGCTCCCTTAGACGGTGGCAGTCACTGTTTTTCTGTCAACAGCAGATCCATCCTTCCCATCCTGCCTCTTTAGCAGGATGTCCAAGAGACAGGGCCAGCCTACCTGCATTCAGAAACCACTGGACCAGGCAACTTGTAGAGTTACTTTCAGCAATAAATTTTTTTGTTAAAGGGATTGTTCACAAGGAGGCAGGATGACTTCAGAGTTACCTGGACCAGGATCCAAGCCCCAGCTCACCGACTTGAACAAGCTGGGTGACCTGGGGCAAGTTACTTAGTCTCTAAGCCCTGGCTTCCACCATAAAAATATCCTGGCCGAGGATATGAATGGCAAGTTTCCAGGCTGTATTAAGTAATGAATGTGAAAGGAATTGCCGGTAACTGCTAGTTTTCTTCCTCTCAGCATATGGGAGGTAGCCTCACATATGTTTTAGATTTTTTTAATGCTATTTTTTAAATTGAAGTACACTTGATTTATAATGTCATCTTCATTTCTGTGCAGCAAATTGATTTTTACATATTTAAACATTCTTTTTTGATATTGTTTCCCATTATGGTTTATCAAAGGATATTGAATATAGTTCTCTGTGCTATATAGTAGGACCTTGTTTATCCATTCTGTATATTTCAGCTTACATCTGCTAATCCTAGCCTCCCACTCCGCCCCTGCGCAACCCCCTCCTGTAGCAACCTCAGAGCTGTCCTCTATGTTTATGAGTCTGCTTCTGTTGTGTAGATAGCTTCACGTGTGTCATATTTTAGATTCCACGTATAAGGGATGTGATACGGTGTTTGTCTTTCTAACTTACTTCAGTTCGTATGATAATCTCTAGCTGCATCCATGTTGCTGCAGATGCCATCATTTCTTTCTTTTTTATGGCTGAGTAGTATTCCGTTGTGTATACACACCACATCTTCTTTATCCACTCCTCTGTCAATGGCCATTGAGGTTGCTTCCATGTCTTGGTTATTGCGAATTGTGCTGCTGTGCATACAGGATGCACATTATGTTTTTGAATTAGAGATTTGTCTGGATAGATGCTCAGAAGTGGGGTTGCTGGATCCTATGGTAGCTCTATTTTTAGCTTTCTGATGAGCCTCCATACCGTTTTTCATAGTGGCTGCACCAACTAAAATTCCTACCAACAGAGTAGGAGGTCCCCTTTTCTCCACATCCTGTCCAGTATTTGTATTTGTAGTTTTTTAGTTTAGGGGTGGGGTTACATTTATTTATTTTTGACTGAACCACACAGCATGTGGGATCTTAGTTCCCTAACCAGGGATCAAGCCAGTGCCCCCTGCATTGGGAGCATGGAGCCTTAACCACTGGACCATCAGGGAAGTCCCTGTAGAGTTTTTAATGATGGCCATTTTGACTGGAATGAAGTGGTACCTCACAGTAGTTTTGTTTGCATTTCTCTAATAATTAGAGATGTTGAGCATCTTTCCATGTGCCTATTGGCCATATGCATTTCTTCTTTGGATACATGTCTGTCTAGGTCTTCTGAACCCTTTTTTTTAATGGTTATTTTGTTGCTGTTGTTGAATTGTATGAACTGTTTGTATATTTGGAAATTAAGCCTTTGTCAGTTGCATCATTTGCAAATATTTTTTCCCATTCTGTAGGTTGTCTTTTGTTTTGTTCATGGTTTCCTTTGCTGTGCAAAAGCTCGTAAGTGTGGTTAGATCTCATTTGTTTATTTTTGTCTCTCTTGCCTTTGGAGATTGACCTAAGAAAACATCGTATGATTTATGTGAGGAAACGTCTTGCCTATGAGATCTTCCAGGAGTTTTATGGTGTCGTGTCTTATATTTAAGTCTTTCAGCCATTTTGAGTTTATTTCTGTGTCTGGTGAGAGTGTTCTAATGTCCATGTGACATTAGAGAGTGTTCCAATTTACATGTGGCTGTTCAACTTTCCCAACACGACTAGGGGAAGAGAGTGTCTTTTCCCATCGTAGAGTCTTGCCTTTGTTGAAGATTGACTGTGGGTATGTGGGTTTATTTCTGGGCTTTCTATTCTGTTCTCTTGGTCAGTATGTCTGTTTTCGTATCAATACTATGCTGTTTTGGTCACTGTGGCTTTGTAGTTTCTGAAGTCTGGGAGGGTATGCCTCCTATTTTATTCTTTTTCTTTAGGATTGCTTTAGCAATTCTGTGTCTTTTATGGTTTCATATAAATTTTAGGATTATTCTAGTTCTGTGAAAAATGTCATGGTTAACTTGATAGGGCTCACATTAAATCTGCAGATTGCTTGGGTAGTATGGTCATTTTAACAATACTAATTCTTCTAATCCAAGAGCATGAGGTATCTTTCCATTTCTTTGAATCATCTTAAGTTTCCTTTATTAATGTTTTATAGTTTTCAACATGTACATCTTTCACCTCCTTTGTCAGGTTTATTCCTAAGTATTTTACTTTGGGGGGGTGTGATTTAAATTTTTTTTTAACATTGTCTTTCTGATATTTCATTGTTAAAGAAATGCAACTGATTTCCATATGTTAATCTTGTATCCTGCTACCTTGCTGAATTCATTTCAGTTCTAGTAGTCTTTATGTGGTGTCCTTAGGGTTTTCTCTATATTGTATCACGTCATCTGCATATAATGACAATTTTACCTCTTCCCTTCCAATTTGGATCTTTTCTTTCTTTTTCCTGATAGCTGTGGCTAAGACTAGTGGGAAGACTTTCAGCTTTTCACTGTTGAATGTTGTATTGGCTGTGCATTTGCCATAAATAGCTTTTATTATGTTGAGATATGTTCCATCTGTGCCCACTTTGGTGAGTTTATCATTAATGGGTGCTGAATTTTGTCAGCTGCTTTTTTTGCATCTGCTGAGATGATCATGTAGGCTTTGTCTTTTGTCTATGGCATACCACATTGATTTGTGTATGTTGAAGCAAACTTGTGAACTTGGGTTGAATTCCACTTGGTCATGGTGTATGATCTTTTTTATGTTATTGGATTCAGTTTGATAATATTTTGTTGAGAATTTTTCAATCTATATTCATCAAAGATATTGGCCTGAAATTTTCTCTTTTGGTTCTCTTTGTCTGGTATTGGTATCAGGGTGATGGTGGCTTCATAGAGTGTCTTTGGGAGTTTTCCCTCTTCAATTTTTTGGAAGGATTTGAGAAGGTTCAGTATAGGTTCTTCTTTGTGTGTTTGGTAGACTTCATCTGTGAAGCCATCTGGTCCCAGACTTTTGTTTGTAGGGAGTTTTAAAATTACAGATTCTATTTCACTTCATGATTGGTCTGTTCAAATTATCTATTTCTTCTTGATTCAATTTTGGTGGGCTGTAGAAACTTCTCCATTTCTTCGAGGCTGTCTAATTTGTTGGCATATTATTGTTAAATAGTTATTCATAGCATTCCCTTACGGCTCTTTGTATATCTGTGGTATTGGTTGTTTATGTCCTCTTTTCATTTCTTATTTTGTTTCTTTGGGCTCTCATTTCTTCTCAGCAAATGTGGTGAGAGGTTTGTCAATCTTATTTAGCCTTTCAAAGAACTAGCTCTTGGATTTATTGAGTTTAAAAATTTTTTCTATTGCTTTTAAAGTCTCTATTTATTTCCTCTCTGATATGTTTTGTTTGTTCATTCTCTAATTCTTTTAGGTGGTAGGTTAGGTTGCTTGATATTTTTCTTGTTTTTTGAGGAAAGCTTGTATTACTGTGAACTTCCCTCTAAGAATTGCTTTTACTGCAACTCATAAATTTTGCACAGTTGTGTTTTCATTGTCACTTGTCTCAAGGTATTTTTACATTTCCTCTTTGATTTCATCACTGACCACTGATATTTTAGTGACATATATTATTAGTCTCCGTGTAATCACTATCTTCTCATTTCTTTTCCTGTGGTTAATTTTTAGTTTCATGTCATTGTTAGAAAAGATGCTTGAGATAATTTCTATAATTTTAAATTTGTTGAGGCTTGTTTTCTGCCCTAATATGTGGTTAATCCTAGAGAATGTTCCATGTGCACTTGAATATGTATTCTGCGGGTTTTTTTTGGATGTAATGTCCTGAATATATCATTTAAGTCTAACTGTTCTATTGTATCATGTGGGATCTCTGTTGCACTACTGCTTTGCAGTCTAGAAGATCTGCCCATTGATGTGAGTGGGGTGTAAAAATCTCCTGCTGTTACAGTAGTCCTGTCAATTTCTCCCTTTATGTCTGTTAGTGTTTGTTTTATGTAACTGAGTGCTCCTGTACTGGGTGCATATATGTTGATAAGTGTAAAATCCTCTCCTTGCATTGACCCTTTTATCATTCTATAGTGTCCTTCTTTATCTTTAGGATCGTTGTTTTAAAGTCTATTTTGTTTAAGTATTGCAACCCCTACTTTCTTGTCATTTCCATTTGCATGAAATATCTTTTTCCATCCCCTCACTTTGAATCCATGTGCACCCTCTGCCCTAAAGTGAGTCTCTTGTCAGCTGTTTCTTTTTTATCCAGTCCTCCCGCCACTCATGTCTTTTGATTGGACCATTTAGCCCATTGGCATATAAGGTAACTATTGATAGATATGTATTTATTGCAATGTTAAACCTTGTTTTCCCCTTGATTTTATATTTATTTTTTGTCCCTTTATTTTTCCTTTTGTGGCTTGATGATTTTCTTCTCTCTTGTTTATGTTCTCTTCTTTTTGGCTTTTGTGAATCTATTATAAGTTTTTGATTTGTGGTTACTTTGTTTTTCAGGCATGTGAACTGCTTCCTGTATCTACTTGGTACTCACATAGGCTCAAACATGTTCTGCTAAGTCACTTCAGTCGTGTCCAACTCTGTGCGACCCCATAGATGGCAGCCTACCAGGCTCCCCTGTCCCTGGGATTCTCCAGGCAAGAATACTGGAATGGGTTGCCATTTCCTTCTCCAGTGCATGAAGGTGAAAAGTGAAAGTGAAGTTGCTCAGTCCTGTCCGACTCTGAGCAACCCCATGGACTGCAGCCTACAGGGCTCCTCCATCCATGGGATTTTCCAGGCAAGAGTACTGGAGTGGGGTGCCATCGCCTTCTCCACAAACATGTTCTAGGAAGTGAAAAAAAAAATCTACATTTTCTTACTCTCCTCTCCTGTACTTTGTGATTTTGATGTCCTATTTTATATCTTCACATTCATCTTTTTGCTGTTCATTGTGGTTATCATCACTTTTATATATATATATATATAAATTTTAATCTGTGTACTGGCTTATTTGGGCTTCCCAGATGACACTAGTAGTAAAGAACCCGCCTGCCAATGCAGGAGACATAAAAGATGTGGGTTTGATCCCTGGGTGGGAAGATCCCCTGGAGGGGAGGGCATGGCAGCCCACTTCAGTATTCTTGCCTGGAGAATTACATGGACAGAGGAGCCTGGTGGGCTACAGTCCACAGGGTTGTAAAGAGTCATGTACTACTGAAGCAACTTAGCACACTCTGGGTTATTTAGGTGACTTGCTTTCCAATTGTGATTTTCTCTTCCTAATAGATGCTTACTTCTTTTCTATTTAGAGAAACACTTCCAATATTTCTTTTAGGATAGGTTTAGTATTGCTGTCCCATCACTTCATGGCAAATAGATGGGGAAACAATGGAAACAGTGAGAGACTTTATTTTGGGGGAGGCTCCAAAATCACTGCAAATAGTGACTGCAGCCATGAAATGAAAAGACACTCGTTCCTTGGAAGAAAAGCTATTACCAACCTAAGCAACATATTAAAAAAGAGAGACATTACTTTGCCAACAAAGGTCCGTTTAGTTAAAGCTATGTTTTTTCCAGTAGTCATGTATGGATGTGAGAGTTGCACTATAAAGAAAGTTGAACACTGAAGAATTGATGCTTTTGAACTGTGGTGTTGGAGAAGAGCCTTGAGAGTCCCTTGGACTGCAAGGAGATCCCAAAGGTCCATCCTAAAGGAAACCAGTCCTGAATATTCATTGGAAAGACTGATGCCGAAGCTGAAACTCCAATACTTTGGCCACCTGATGCGAAGAACTGACTCATTGGAAAAGACCAGATGCTGGGAAAGATTGAAGGTAGGAGAAGGGGATGACAGAGGATGAGACGGCTGGATGGCATCACCAACTCAACGGACATGAGTTTGAGCAAGCTTCAGGAGTTGGTGATGGACAGGGAAGCCTGGCGCACTGCAGTCCATGGGGTCACAAAGAGTCCGACGCGACTGAGCGACTGAAGTATTGCTGTATTCTTTTAGTTTTTGCTTGTCCAAGAAATTCTCTCTCCTTCTATTCTAAATTATAATCTTGCTAGGTAGAGTATCCTAGGCTGTAGATTTTCCCCTTTCAGGGCTTTGAATATATCTTGCCACTCCCTTTCTGGCCTGCAAATGTTTCTGGAGAGAAACCAGCTTGACAGCCTTATGTGGGGGGGGGGGGTTCCCTTGTAATTAACTCTTTCTCTTCTGCCTTTAGCATCCTCTCTTTAACACTTGCCATTTTTATTATAATATGTCTTGGTGTAGGTCTGTTTTGGCTTATTTTGTTTGGGACCCTCTGTGCTTCTTGTATCTGGATATGTTTTCTTCTTTAGGTTTGGGAAGTTTTCAGCCATAATTTCCTCAAATACATTTTCAATACCTGTTTCTCTTTCTTCACCTACTGGAATGCCTCTTATATATAGTTTGGCACACTTTATCCCATAGGTGTCTTATATTGCTTTCATTTAAAAAAATTTATTTTATATTGGAGTATCATTGCTTAACAATGTTGTGTTAGTTTCTGGCGTACAGCAAAGTGATTCAATTATACATACACAAGTATCTATTATTTTGCAAATTCTTCTCCCATTTAGGTTACAGAATATTGAGCAGAGTTCCCTGTGCTATACAGTAGGTCCTTGTTGGTTATCCATTTTAAATATAGCAGTGTGTACATGCCCATCTCAAACTCCCAGTATCTCTCTTTCCTTCACCTTCCCATCTGGTAACCATAATTTTTTCTCCAAGTGTAAGTCTGTTTTGTAAATAAGTTAATTTATATAATTTTGCTTTTTTTTAAATTTGGCTTTCTGTCTACAGTCCTGAATGGGTGACTTCCAATATTCTATCTTCCAGGTCACTTATTTGTTCTTCTGCATTAATCATCCTGCTATTCATTGTCTTTAGCTCAGCTTTCATCTTGGCAAATGAATTTTCTAATTTTCCTTGGTTCCTCTTTATAGTTTCCAGTTTCATTTTACAGTTCCTCTGCATTTCTGTCAATCATCTTTCTTAACTCCTTCAGTGTCTTCATTATCTCCTTTTTGAAATCAGTGTCTGTTAGTCTGAAGAGGTCTGTTTCATTGTTTTTTTTAGGGGAATTCTCTTGGTCTTTTAACTGGGAGTGGCTCTTCCGTTTCTTCATTTTGCTTGTATTTGTCTTATTCTGTGAGTTTAGGAAAAACAATTATCTTACTGTGGTCTTACAAGGTTATTTATATGTGGGAACACCCCTATGTAGCTTGTGCGGGTTTAATGTATTTGGGGTGAGGGCTGTGTTTAGTGTGGATGCTTGTCTCTTTTCTTGGCATGTGCTGGCCATCTTCCCCTTGATAGGGAGTATGCAGATGAGGCAACTGGTCCCCTGTCCTGGGGTTCTTGGCCGCAGGGGTAGCTAATGCATGCCCGCAGAGCACGTGATGGGGTCAGCAGCAGCTCCTCTCCTGGAGCCTGAGGGGTGGCAGGGACAGCAGCTTGCAATCATTCCTGGAGCTCCTGCTGCTGCTGCTAAGTCGCTTCAGTCGTGTCCGACTCTGCGCGACCCCATAGACGGCAGCCCACCAGGCCCCACTGTCCCTGGGATTCTCCA
>NW_011494846.1:5991672-5995679 GCF_000754665.1 Bison bison bison
ACCCCACGACCTCTATGGGCAACGGGGAATGCACGGTCTGCTCCTTTGGACCGTCACTGCAATAACTGGTACTGGTTTGTTGCAAAGGCAGCATCCAATTTCAGAACAAGGGCAGGCTTTACTTCACCCAGACAAGAGGCTGCTGAGGGGTGCTGTTGCTCTCCTGGGGAAACTTCAGGCGCCAAGAGATGAGGTGGCTCTGAACTTACAGGAAAACAAGGACACAGCAACCAGTCACTGTGCGGTTGAGAATGCTGGGATCCCTCCAACCTGCAGCACATGCTCCGGATCTTGTCTTTCTGGTCCCACTGTGAGCTCTTCGAGGGCAGAGAATGGGTCTTCAGCATCTTTTACCTGCATCCTTTATGTGGCCAGACCTGACATTTGATAAATAAGCAAATGCATTAGTTAATGGATGGTGGGGGTGGTGGTGGGTTCAGACTATGTATACTGCCTACCTGAGTGATTATTTCACATAATGCGCTTTCAGAATTCCCTGAAAACACATGCCCTTATTTCAAAAACTAATTCTGACAAGTAGAAAAGATGTTTCCCAGCACAAAAATGACTCCATCAAAACTGTCAAACCCAACGATGCATTAAACTAATGCATTCAATCCTTCATTCATTCAACAAACACTTACTGAATCTTCATTACATGCCCCGCACTATGCCAAGGGCTGGAGACAAGAAGAGAAATAAGATACAGTCTCTCACAAAGCTGGGCATCAACCACTTCTTTATCAACTTCCTATTGTGGTTGTAATGTGTGGCCAGTGTGGAGAAGGGTGTACAGAATGGACCTCTGCTCACTGCCTTGAGCCTACACAGTCCAGGGGGCACACCTACAACCTGTCCTGGGACCACCCACCAATTTCTCTTTTCTCCTCCCAATTTCTGCCTTTTTCTCTCTCAGCCTGTCAAAATCTCAGGCTGAAGTACTTACTGAGTCTTTGCAACTACTGAATAATGTTTATGTTCTGTATGGCAACCTTAAAACTAAAATAGAATTAACTGAAAGATTCTTTAAAGTTTTATAATTTTCAAAAGTTTCGCACACATGACTTCATATAATCCCATAATAACCCCTTTTCTACCCTATTCCTGTGTTGACTCTCCCTTCCCTCTCCCCACTGGTAATCACTAGTCTGTTCTCTGTATCTCTGAGTCGGCTGCTTTTCTGTTTTATTCACTAACTTGTTGTATATTTTAGGTTCCACGTATAAGGGATATCATTCAGTATTTATCTTTCTCTGACTTATTTCACTTCACATAGTGCCAAGTTCCTCCACGGTACTACAAATGGCAAAATTCCCATTCTTTTTATGGCTGAGTGGTGTTCCATTGTGTGTGTGCATATTCTATATGTATGTGTGTGTACACTGTATCTTTATCCATTCATCTGATAATGGACACTTAGGTTGCTCCCATACCTTAGTAATTATAAGTAAGGTTGCTAGGAACAAAAGATTGCATGTTTCTTTTCAAATTAGTGTTTGGGGGCTTTTTTGAATATACATCCAGAAGTGGAATTATTAGATCATATGGTAGTTCTATTTTTAGTTTTTAGAGGGATCTTCATACTGTTTTCCACAGAAGCTTCTCCAATTTACATTCCTACCAACGGTATATGAGGGCTCCCTTATCTTCACATATCTTCACATTCTTACCCACATTTGTTATTTGTGTTCTTTTTGATAGCCATTCTGACTAGCATGAGGTTGATTATCTCACTGTGGTTTTGATTCTCATTTCAGTGATGACTAGATCTGGCCTTTAAAAAAAAAAAACAAAACCCTAAAATGTATTTCTTTTAAACCTAAAACTCATCAACTCAACACATACTTATTAAATATATAATACATTTAGGATATCTTGAAACTCTTTGTTAAGTTGCTCAGTCATGCCTGACTCTCTGTGATCCCAAGGACTGCAGCACACCAGGCTTCCTTGTCTTTCGCAATCTCCTGGAGTTTGCTCAAACTCGTGTTCATTGAGTCGGTGACGCTATCCAACTGTCTCATGCTCTGCAACCCCCTTCTCCTGCCCTCAATCTTCCCCAGCATCAGGGTCTTTTCTAATGAGTTGGCTCTTTGCATCAGGTGGCCAAAGTGTTCGTGCTTCACCATCGGTCCTTCCAATGAATATTCAGAGTTGATTTCCTTTAGGATTGACTGGTTGGATATCCTTGCAGTCCAAGGGACTCTCAAGAGTCTTTTCCAGCACCACGTTTAAAAGCATCAATTCTTCGATGCTCAGTCTTCTTTATGGTCCACTCTCACATCCATACATGACTACTGGAAAAACCATAGCTTTGACTATATGAACCTTTGTTGGCAAAAGTGATATCTCTGCTTTTTAATACACTGCTTAGGTTTGTCATAACTTTTCCTCCAAGGAGCAAGTGTCTTTTAATTTCATGTGCAGTTACCATCTGCAGTGATTTTGGAGCCCAAGAAAATAAAAGTCTCTCACTGTTTCCATTGCTTCCCCATCTATTTGCCATGAAGGGATGGGACCAGATGTCATGATCTTCATCTTATGAATGTTGAATTTTTTTTCAGGCAAGAAAAAAAAATTTGTTAGAGGGTAAACGAGAGGGTGACTGGCCCTTAAGGAGAAGAATGTTGAGTTTTAAGCCAGCTTTCACTCTCCTCTTTCACTTTCATCAAGAGGCTCTTTAGTTCCTCTTCGATTTCTGGCATAAAGGTGGTGTCATCTGCATACCTGAGGTTATTGATATTTCTCCTGGCAATCTTGATTCCAGATTGAGTTTCATCCAGCCCGGCATTTCACATGATATACTCTGCATATAAGTTAAATAAGCAGGGTGACAATATACAGCCTTGACATTCTCCTTTCCCAATTTGGAACCAGTCTGTTGTTCCATGTCTGCTTCTAACTTGCTTCTTGACCTTCATACAGGTTTCTCAGAAGGCAGGTAAGGTAGTCTGGTATTCCCATCTGTTTAAGAATTTTCCACAGTCTGTTGTGATCCATTTAGTCAAGGCTTTCGCATAAACCTTCACATAGTAAACAAAGCAGAAGTAAATGTTTTTCTAGTATGCTCTTGCTTTTTCTATGATCCAACAGATGTTGGCAATTTGATCTCTGGTTCTTGTCTTTTCTAAATTCAATTTGTACATCGGGAAGTCCTCTGTTCATGTACTAATGAAGCCTAGCTTTAAGGATTTTGAGCATTATCTTGCTAGCATGTGAAATGAGCACAATCGTGCAGTAGTTTGAACATTCTTTGGCATTGCCCTTCTTTGGGATTGGAATGAAAAATGGCCTTTTCTAGTCCTGTGACCACTGCTGAGTTTTCCAAATTTGCTGGCATATTGAGTGCAGCACTTTCACAGCATCATCTTTCAGGATTTGAAATAGCTCAACTGGAATTCCATCACCTCCACTAGCTTTGTTCGTAGTGACGCTTCCTAAGGTCCACTTGACTTCACACTCCAGCATGTCCTGGCTCTAGGTGAGTGGTCACAGCATTGTAGTTATCTGGGTCATGAAGATCTTTTTTGTACAGTTCTTCTGTGTATTCTTCCCGCCTCTTCTTAATATCTTCTGCGTGTGTTAGGTCCATACCATTTCTGTCCTTTATTGTGCCCATCTTTGCATGAAATGTTTCCTTGGTATCTGATTTTCTTGAAGAGATCTCTAGTCTTTCTCTAGTCTTTCTCTCTGTTGTTTTCTTCTTTCTTTGCATTGTTCATTTAAGAAGGCTTTCTTCTCTCTCCTTTGCCTTTCGCTTATCTTCTTTTCTCAGCTATTTGTAAGGCCTCCTCAGACAACCATTTTGCCTTGTTGCACTTCTTTTTCTTGAAGATGGTTTTCCATAGTTCTTCAGGCACTTGATCAGATCTAATCCCTTGAATCTATTTGTCACTTCCACTGTATAATCACAAAGGGTTTGATTTAGGTCATACCTAAAAACTAGGAACTCTACGGCGATAGAAACAGTCCTCATCTTCTATCTAAATATGGGTCCTAAATTGAAA
>NW_011494846.1:5995779-6004823 GCF_000754665.1 Bison bison bison
GCGGGGGGGGAGGGGGTAGGTATGAATCACTCTTCAATGTGTTATCCTTTTATTACTGAGTAAAGCCTCATAGTACCAAAAACGTGTCCCAGGATCTAGCACTGTCTGACACGGACAATCTGTAAGCCCAGTCCATAGTCTTGACTTTATTCTATAATGAATAGTTGATTCTGGGTGGGTCACTTAGGGGACCAGTGGTCCCCACTTGCCTAGGACTCAGGGGTTGGCAGAGTCCCTGCAAAGCATCCTCTCACCACCAAAGTTCTTCTCTCAGAAATGAAGACACTTAAAATACAGTGAAACCTAGACATAAATCACATTGCAAGTTCAAGGATTTCATTGTAAGATGGATTATTCCACACACTCCATGCCAATGGTGATATATACCATTTTTGCTAGTGTACAAGATTATGCATTTTGGTCTTCTACCTCAAAATATTCCTGTTGGAGGCAGACTCTGACAGATGTTAAGCACCTACCTTTTTCCCCTGCATCCACTAAGATTCCTTTCAGGACACTAAGAAGCGTTGCTAGAAGATTGAAAGAAGTGTTTAGTCACTCAGTCGTGTCCGACTCTTTGCGACCCCATGGACTGTAGCCCACCAGGTTCCTCTGTGCATGGGATTCTCCAGGCAAGAATACTGGAGTGGGTAGCCATTCCCTTTGCCAGGGGATCTTGCTGATCCAGGGATCAAAACCAGATCTCCTGCATTGCAGGCAGATTCTTTATCATCTGAGCCACCAGGGAAGTCCCAGAAGGTTACCTGGTTAAATTGGCGTGAGTTTCCTACCCTGGCCCAAATGTGCTGCTTCTTAACTTCCACTGTCTCACATCAGGACTAGAGCTTAGGCTCTGAGCAGCACAGGGCCACCCTGGACTCTCTAAGGAACAAGAACACCATTTCACATTTCATTGTCCCAAGAGAAGCACCAGCATGGAAAGATCCCATGGCCAGCACCCTTCCTGGGACCACTGTGAATTCCAATCGTAGCTCAACCATGACGTCTGTGACTATGGGGCAGGTAGCAACCATCTTCCTGACTGTTTGCTCATCTATAACAGGAAGCTAATCCTATCTGCACTTAGGGGGATGAAGATCAGAAATCCAACCAAAAACCAAAACCACCCAAGCACTTGACATAAAGTATAGATGGAGCACATCATGCTCAAATTTTAAGCAAGTAAGACCTTTAAGTTTGTACACATTTGTTCACACACACACATATGCAAAATGCACACACATGCTTCAGAATGGCAAGATGCTACTGACACAATACGCAATGTTTTTCAGAAATATTTCCTTTATATAGAAATACAGTATTCATTTAGTAAGAAACTTTTTACCATTTTATTTGAACAAATTCTCTCCTCCCAAGGGTTTTGATTGAAAATACATCATAGCATGTTTTATCATTATTATTTTCCATAACATTTAATACCACATTTCCTTCTCCCACATAGAATATCACCTAGCAGAAGTTTCCCAAAGGAGCCATAGCACATTCATGACAAAGACAGGAAAGAAAAGAAAACCATTTTAAATCTGCTTTCAGGCAGGATGATTCAACTCAAACAATGTCAAATTTAATCAGCTTTGAAACTGAAAAATGGAAACCAGCCCAAGTGAACACCATGGCCATGATCATGAACACTCCCAAGATGTGAGGGAAGAGGAGAGAAATGTCTGCCTTTTCTTCCCAAACTTCAATGTAACTTTATTTTTTAAAAAATTATAAAAAGGTATCCTCCTGCCTTCATAGTGTGAAATTTGGGTGTTTTCTCAGGACCATGTGTGGGTAAGTGGAAGGCATGTACTTGTGCAATGGGGAACTGTAACCCCTCTGAGACCTCTTTGTACCTGGACAGGAGACTTTCTGATTTTCAATCTTGGCTCATTGCAGAAGAAGGTTACATCCCTCGGGGGCGGGGGAAGAAAACACAGCCGCCTTCAGGGCACATGCCTGACTTCAAGTCCATACAGGTGTCCGTTCACGTTGGTGATCTTGGCACATCGAGTTTTCAGTATTCTGCAGACCTCCCTTCACACAGTTCCTCCCCGGAAGTCTTCTGAGTGTAGTTAAGTCACAAGTCAAAGGATTGGGGGCTTCCCAAGGCACAGCCATCTTGGGTGTATTCTGGAAGACAAGTCATCTCAGCTTCCCCTTCTCACTTTGGGAGCAGACACTCAGGTTCCCAATATTCAGATTTCAGGGGCTGGAGATCATGCCAGAAAAACAAAGACCCAGATGCCCAGAATGCATTGTCTCTGCAAGTTCTGGCACTTTCTCCACATACCTCCATGCCACTAAAATGTCCTATAAAATATGAAATCAACTGGGCATGGCTGATTTAATGGTACAAAAAGGCTTTATAAAAATACTCCCTGCACTTAAAAAACAAAAACAAGAAAAAAATGCATGTAAACATCGCCTCTAAGTCACTGGAGAACTCTGGAGTCTTTATCTTGTCTGTCCAATGATTTGCAGTCTTAAGTGTTCAGCATTTTTTTTTTTTTTTTGGTGGAGGTATCAATCCATTTTTTTATTAAGAGAGTTCAGAGTCTGAGGCCACCTTTGATTATGAGCTTGTGGTTTGATTGGCAGGAATAGAATGATCAGGAGACTGATGATGTGTAAGTAAAAGTACATAGACCTAGGAAGAAACATACACGTATTTCAAATGAGGATATACAAGGGAAATGTCACATGAAGCAATTACATCCTCCTTTGGCGCTGGCAGACCTAACCGCCCTCAGGCTTGCCTTGATCTACTCCACAGATAACTCCCTACAGCGGCTGAGCCGGCCAAGGACGGACCAAAACCTCAGAGCTGGGCAGAGCAAACGAACGAGCCCGTCTGCAGACAGACACGTGGTAATATCCCACTGATGTTATAAGCAAATCAAGAGCATTAACCCCACAGCTAGAAACTCACCATATTAAAAGTATAAGGATGCATGGAATGCAAATTCAAGCCCTACCCTATGCTCCCCTAACACAAAAGCAACTGACACTTTAGCCAATGTGCTCCACTAAGTGTCGGGGTTCTTGTAGACATTATGAGCCCAAAGAGTCCAGATTTCAAAAGCCTACCCCATGACTCAATAATTTTCATCCAAACTAGAACACGTTTTGCTTTTGAGGTCTGTGGACTCACAGCCTAAGTGTGGGACTGAGCACAGTGTGGATGTTCAATAAATCTGTACACATCAATGAATGAAGTAATTAGGAACAGCTTTTATATGATTGCTGTATATCCATTTGGAAAAACTGAACTTTCCGTTTCTCCAATGCTTTTTGAAGAGCAGAAGAAAATAATGTTAAGGGGCAGGAGACCCACAACTGATTTACATCTCATCCCCCAGCTTCTGTGATCATAAGGTCGGGTCAACAGAATAGTCAAGAGCTCCAGCAGAAGCAAGCATACCTTTTCTTCTTTCAATAAGTATGTATTGTGTGTGTGCGCTCCACTGCTCAGTCATCTTTGCGACTCCATGGACTGTAGCCCACCAGGCTCCTCTGTCCATGGAATTTTTCAGGCAAGAATACTGGAGTGGGTTGCCATTTCCTCCTCCAGGGGATCTTCCCAACCCAGGGATCAAACCCACATCTCCTACATCACAGGGGATTCTTTACCACTGATCTACTGGGGAAGCCCACCTAGAATGTAGGAAGGATTAAACTGGGATCTATAAAAACACACAGACTCCACCCCTTCTTCTGGGAATGGAAAAGACCAGTATAGACAGAATAATAGCAATTTGGCCAGCACAGGGGTGAACAGCCACAGGTGAGTGGTCATCTGATTTACTATTTAAACCAGCACATTATTGAGAGGTTCAACAAGGAAACACACTGGCTCTGCAAGTATAAACTGGGATTCTCACATCTCACATCTCATAGGCACATCTGCTGCTGCTGCTAAGTCACTTCAGTCGTGTCCTACTCTCTGTGACCCCATAGACGGCAGCCACCAGGCTCCCCCATCCCTGGGATTCTCCAGGCAAGAACACTGGAGTGGGTTGCCATTTCCTTCTCCAATGCAGGAAAGTGAAAAGTGAAAGTGAAGTTACTCAGTCGTGTCTGACTCTTCGCAACCCCATGGACTGCAGCCTACCAGGCTCCTCCGTCCATGGGATTTTCCAGGCAAGAGTACTGGAGTGGGGTGCCATTGCCTTCTCCGAGGCACACCTGAGGCATAGGCAACTCCAGCTTTCAAAGTCTGCTCTCCTAAAACAGACTTTGTTTTTGCCTTTTGCCTGAATCATTTACATGTGGTCAAATCTACCCTGAAGCAGTTATGTTAGATTACAATCAAATATTCTGGAAGTCAAGGGGTTAAAATTTCCTTTTCAACCTCCCAGGAAGGTTTAGTAACCTATTCTGACATTCCATACCTCTCTCCAGTGTTAAAGAACCCTTCATCTTTTTTATTATGGAAGAACTCAGTTAACATTTATATAGTGTTCTAGCACTGAACTAGGTGTCCAGATATACAGATGAATAGGGCACAGTCCTCCTCTCAAGGAGCTTGCTATCTACAGAAACTCCTACACAAATTCTAACATTCTTATATACTGAATTTAGTAAGCATTATCTAGTTAAGACAACTTAGGAGATTTTGCTTTTGAAAATGATTTCAGAGAAGGGTTCTGCTCCTAAATATTTCTGTCCTCCTTGAATACATATGTTGAAACCCCGACTTCCAATGTGATGGTACTGGAAGAAGTAGCCTTAGGGAGGTGATTTGTTTTAGAAGAGGCCATGAGGGTGGGGTCCCCAAGATTAGTGTGTTTATTAGAAAATAACGGGAAATAGAGTGTGAGCTGTCTCTGTATCCTTCTCACTGTCCCTCAACCCATCTTTTTCGCTGTCCCTGTCTCCATCAGTCTCTCTCTCTGCTATGTGAGGACACAGCAAGAAGGAAGACTTCTGCAAGCCAGAAAGAGCTCTCATTGGAAACCAAATCTGCTGGCACCTTGATCTTGACCTTCCCAACTTCCGCTACTGTAAAGGAAAAAAAAAAGTCTGTTGTTTTAAGTCACCTAGTCTATAGTAGTTAGTCATAGAAGCCTGAACTAAGACAACTTCATTCTTTTTTTTCTTTTATTGGATTATAGTTGAGTTACAATGTGTTAGTTTCAAATGTGTGAAAAAGTGATTCAGTTATACATATATTCATTCTTATTCTGTCCTTATATAGATTATCACAGAATATTGAGTAGAGTTCCTTGGGCCATATAGTAGGTCCTTCCTTGGTGGTTACCTATCTTATATATAGTAGTATGTGTTCGTTAACCCCAAGCCCCTGATTTAGCCTCCATACCCCCACATTACCCCTTTGGTAACCATAAGTTTGTTTTCAATATCTGTAAGTCTGTTTCAACTTCATAATAAGTTCATTTGTATCATTTTTTAAAAATCAGATTCCACATGTGGGGGATATGGTATTTGCCTTTGTCTGGCTTATTTCACTTAGTATGACGATCTCTAGGTCCGTCCATGTTGCTGCAAATGGCATTATTCCATTCTTTTTATGGGTGAGTAATGTGCTTAGTTGCTCATTATGTCTGACTCTTTGCAACCCCATGGAGTATAGTCCACCAGGCTCCTCTGTCCATGGGGATTCTCCAGGCACAAACACTGGAGTGGGTTGCCATGCCCTCCTCCAGGGAACCGTGTGTGTGTGTGTCTGTGTGTGTGTGTGTGTGGACCACATCTCCTTTATCCATTCATCTGTTGATGGACGTTTGTGTTGCTTCCATATCTTGGCTACTGTAAACAGTGCTGCAACACACATTAGGGTTCCTTCCTCTGCAATTTTTTGGGAAGAGTTTCAGAAGGATTGTTGTTAACTCCTCTCTAAATGTTTGACAGAATTTGCCTGTGAAGTCATCTGGTCTTGAACTTTTATTTGTTGGAAGATTTTTAATCACTGTTTCAATTTCAGTATTTGAAATTGAACAGGTTTGTTTTCTTTCCTCCTGGTTCAGTCTTGGAAGGTTGTACCTTTCTAAGAATTTAGCCATTTCTTCTAGGTTGTCCATTTTATTGGCATATAGTTGTTTGTGTGGAGAAGGCAATGCACCCCGCTCCAGTACTCTTGCCTGGAAAATCCCATGGACGGAGGAGCCTGGTAGGCTGCAGTCCATGGGGTTGCTAAGAGTCAGACACGACTGAGCGACTTCACTTTCCCTTTTCACTTTCATGCATTGGAGAAGGAAATGGCAACCCACCCCAGTGTTCTTGCCTGGAGAATCCCGGGGACAGGGGAGCCTGGTGGGCTGCCGTCTCTGGGGTCGCACAGAGTCGGACACGACTGAAGCAACTTAGCAGCATCAGTTGTTTGTAGTAGTCTTTTAAGATCCTTTTATATTTCTGTAGTGTCAGTTTAACTTCTCCTTTTTCATTCCTGATTTTATTGATTTGAGTTCTCTCCCTTTTATTCTTGATGAGTCTGGCTAACATTCATCAATCTTGTTTACATTCTTAAAGAAAAAGCTTTTAGTTTTTTTCCATTATTCATCTCTATTTCTGCTCTGATCTTATTTCTTTCCTTCTACTAACTGAATTTTGTCTGTCATCTTTCTTTGCTTTAGGCCTGAGGATCATAGCTTCTCTTCTCATGTCTGCCCTCTAGTGGCTGACTTTGGTCCTGAGGTTTGTGCAGGTTTCCTTGTGGGTGGAGCTGGGTCTTGTCATTCAGGTGGTCAGGATCTTGTCAGTTCAGTTGTGTTCGACTCTGCGACCCCATGGACTGCAGCACGCCAGGCTTCCGTGTCCATCACCAACTCCCAGGGCTTGCTCAAACTCATGTCCATCGAGTCAGTGATACCATTCGACTCATCATTGGATGGCATCCTCTGTCGTCCCCTTCTCTTCCTGCCTTCAATCTCTGCCAGCATCAGGGTCTTTCCCAATGAGTCAGTTCTTCGCATCAGGTGGCCAAAGTATTTCAGCTTCAACATCAGTCCTTCCATAGAATATTCAGGACTGATTTCCTCTAGGATGGACTGGTGGATCTCCTTGCAGTCCAAGGGACTCTCAAGAGTCTTCTCCAACAGCAGAGTTCAAAAGCATCAGTTCTTCAGTGCTCAGTTTTCTTCACAGTCCAACTCTCACATCCATACATGACTACTGGAAAAACCATAGCTTTGACTACATGGACCTTTGTTGGCAAAGTGATGTCTCTGCTTTTTAATATGCTGTCTAGGTTAGTCATAGCTTTTCTTCCAAAGAGCAAGTATCTTTTAATTTCATGGCTGCAGTCACCACCTGCAGTGATTTTGGAGCCGAAGAAATAAAGTCTGTCACTGTTTCCATTGTTTCCCCATCTGTTTTCCATGAAGTCACATTCATTTTTTGAATGTTGAGTTTTAAGCCAGCTTTTTCAGTCTCCTCTTTCACTTTCATCAAGAGGCTCTTTAGTTCCTCTTCACTTTCTGCCATAAGGGTGGTGCTTTCTGCATATCTGAGGTTATTGATATTTCTCCCAGCAATCTTGATTCCAGTATGTGCTTCATCCAGCCCAGCGTTTCTCATGATGTACTCATGATGTACTTATGTAACTTAACATATAAGTTAAATAAGCAGGTGACAATATACATCTTGACATGCTCCTTTCCCAGTTGGGAACCAGTCCATTTTTCCATATTTGGTTCTAACTGTTGCTTCATTACCTGCATACAGGTTTCTCAGGAGGCAGGTAAAGTGGTCTGGCATTGGTTAGCATTGTGTCAAGGGGTGTGTTTAGAGGTGGCTGTGTGGCTGAGACTTCCCTGGTGGCTCAGATGGTAAAGAATCTGCCTGCAGTTCAGGAGACTGGGGTTCCATCCCTGGGTCGTGAAGATCCCCTGGAGAAGAGAATGGCAACCCACTCCAGTATTCTTGCCTGGAGAATCCCATGGACAGAGCAGTCTATAACCTTGGCGGGCTACAGTCCATGGACTTGGAAAGAGTCGGACAACTGAGAGCCTAACATAAGGACCAGGTGACCTCAGTATGGCTGCTGATGGGTGGGGCGGTGTTCGTGGCCTGCTGACTGTTCTGTCTGAGGCATTCCAGCACTGGAGCTGTAGGTCGTTGGTTACAGCCAGGTCTTGATGCCAAAATGGCGACCTCTGGGAGAGGTCAGTATTCTCTGGGGGCTTCTGCCGCCACTGTCCTTACCCTTCCCCCAGCCCAGTGAGCCGCAGCCAACCCCTGTTGCCACAGGAGAGCCTCTAGGACCCACAGGAGGTCCAGTCTCAGCTCCTATGGAGTTTACTACTCTGGGCTGGCTCCCAGGGGCACAAAACCTTGTCTGTGCCCTCCAAGAGTGGACTCTGTCTCCCCCAGTCCCGTGGAGCTCCAGTCCTGTACTCAGTCCCACTGACCTTCAAGGCCAAATGCTCTGGAGTCCCTCCTTGCAGGGCTGGACCTTCATGCTGGGGAGCGTGATGTGGGGCTCAGCACTCCATCTTGTGAGGGAACCTCTGTGATATAATTAACTTGCAGCCTATGGGCTGCCCACCTGGTGGACATGGGCTTTGACTGTGTTGTGAAAGCACCCCTCCTACCGTCTCGTGTGGCTCCTTCATTGTCTTTGAATATATCATGTGGGGTAGATTCCAGTGTCTTCGGTGGAAGGCTGTTCAGCACTTGGTTGTGATTTTGGTGATTTCCTGAGGGGAAGTGAGCGCAAATCCTTCCACTCTGTCGTGTTTGTGGAGACACAAGTTCTTTCATAACACAGTCAAATGTTCACTTGGGGCTCACTTACAACTACAAGGGAAAAAATTAGACTAAAGCAGGATTTTCAGTCGCTACAGATTGAAAAGTGACGAGACAGAAAAACAAAGCCCGTCTGACACTTAAATGTCAATCAAGGAAGGGTATCCTGAGAAATGGATTTGCATACGACTGCCAGTCATCTCCAGCTACTGAAATTACCCCCTAGAGAGGAACAGATCTGGTCAGGCCCATGTCCATTAATTTCTTCTGCCAGATTCAGAGAGTCTCCTACGAGTTTCTGAAAAAGAATTGTTTTAAAAAGATTCTGAAAA
>NW_011494846.1:6004923-6019722 GCF_000754665.1 Bison bison bison
AACACTTTTGAGAGGCAATCTATAATAGCCATTAGCAACAGCTATGCAGCTGTTAATCTAATTTTAATTACTTTGAATTTTAAGTCGAAAACTGTTTCTCAGTCACACTGCTGCTGCTAAGTCGCTTCAGTCGTGTCCAACTCTGTGCGACGCCATAGACGGCAGCCCACCAGGCTCCCCCGTCCCTGGGATTCTCCAGGCAAGAACATTGGACACATTTCAAAAGCTCGGTGGCCACCCTACTGGATGGCATTTCAGTCTCTGTAGAAACTTCTACTGGACAGAGCTGACCTAGGTAGGGAATTTAGATGGTATACATAAGCAAGGAGGAAAACACCGTACCACTTAGGCTGAATTACTTGAAACTGACAAAAGTGACAGAAATGTCAATTTCACTCTAAACAAAGGTTTGTGTGTGTTTTAAGTAAAGTAGGTTGTTTTTAAAAAGAAATGGAAATCTCCTGAGAGTGATCTGGCCTGATAATGATTTCTTTCCCTAAAGCTCCTGCCTACAAATAGAATTTGGCATGCTTAGTTGGTTAAATGCATGTGATCACAAACAAATCACCACTTGTGTGTGACTCCCAAGTGATAACATTCTTCCAAAGTATTTTCTCCTACAGAAATTTTTAGTGACTGCACTCCTCCTCTTGCTGTTTAAAAAAAAAAAAAAAACTTTGCAAGTGAAACTTGGGTTTTGCTGTGTGACACCTGTTAAATTACTCACCCTCTCTGAGCCTCCATGGCCATAAATAATAAACAGGGATAGTGATACCTACCATTCTCTCCTCAGCTCACTGCTCTACTTTGGATTGGTTCTACAGTCTTCCCATACTCGTGTTTCTCAGGGCTTCTTCCTATTACAATGGAGCTTCTCTGTGCTGCTCCCAGGGTTTGCAGCACAGCCCACAGTGCTCCATCCGCCCCGCTCAGCATCCCTACACACTCTCTACCTGCTTCACACTCTCCTGGTGCAGCCTCCAGGAAAGAAAGCTCAACGCTGCTTTCTCTCAAGAGTCAGATTCCTGTTACACGCACCATGTACATGTTACATGGTACAAAATCTCCAGACCATTCACTCAAGGGTCTGATCTTCGTGGATATTTATAAATCTGTCAATTATTTCCTATCACTTCTATCAAGCGATCTCCTCCACGGAAGTAGGAATGAGCTCTCTCTTTTGTTCACCATCCCGGTCCCAGCTTCTAGAGCAGTGCCTAGCACGCCGTTTTGTGCTAAGTCGCTTCAGTTGTGTCTGTGCAACCCTATGGACTGCAGCCTGCCAGGCTCTTCGGTCCATGGGGTTCTCCAGGCAAAAATACTGAAGTGAGTTGCCATGCCCTTCACCAGAGCATCGTTACGACCCAGGGATCGATTAAATGATATTGAGTTAAATACGGGCACTTCTGCTATAATATGACACACACATTCCTGGAAAAAAAATATTGCATCTAGCAACATCATACGCTTAAAATGCCAGGGCTGGGGTGGGTATGTTTCGCCTCTCCCCAGTTCCTGTTTCTTTATCTGCATAGTAACTTAGATTTTCCAAACACTGGGGGAACCCTCAGCCCCAGGCATCTGACTTCGGAATGCAAATCAATGTGTCTTGATGCCTGTTTAAAAAAAAATAACCTGTTTAACATAATTCCTTGTTTATCTCACAGTTCCACTTCTTTATAAACGGTCATCTCCTCACTAGCAGCTCTCTCCTCTTTCCTCTCTCCAAAGAAAACGGGGGAAAGAGCCCAGGGTTACCAGTTAGAAGCAGACACCTCAAAACTTATGAGAGTTTATGTAACCTGAGCACTAACAAAGACAATTAGCACCCAAGCCCAAAACTTGGACAGCCCAGGAGGATAGCTGGACTGGGCCTAAAGGCTGCTTCAGAGAGTGTTAAAATGTACAAGATGATAAAGGGCAAATGCTGGCTGGAGGGCACTCAGATAAAGTGAAAGTGAAGTCGCTCAGTCGTGTCCAACTCTTTGCAACCCCGTGGACTGTAGCCCACCAGGCTCCTCCATCCATGGGATTCTCCAGGCAAGAATACTGGAGGGGGTTGCCATTTCCTTCTCCAGGGGATCTTCCCAACCCAGGGATCGAACCCAGGTCTTCCGCACTGCCGGCAGACACCCACCAGGGAAGTACTCAGATAAGGGAAAAGAAAACAGAGCTGTGAGCAAGTGGGGCTGCTTGGAGGGAGGGGGCACAGGAGGTAAAACTGAGATGGTGCAGGCTTAGAGGGGGGGCACCTCTGGAAAGAGGAAGCCGAGCGCAGGTGGGACAGCTCATGGCTCCTACCTCTGTAGCAGCTGAACTGAGGGTTTTTTGGCTGAAGATTATAATTCTTTTCCCACTATTCCTGCATCCCTTGTCTAGAAAAGTCTGTATATAAACCAGTTTAACTTCCATGCTATCTGGACATAACGCCTACGACCTAACTGGAATTACAGAAACAGACTTCAACCTGAAAAAAAAGAATCCTACATCTAGACACTGATACCTGGACTGAGCAGTGAGAGTATCTTTGGTCATTCCTAACTGGTGTGTACAGTCTCTGATATACAATAAGGCACGTTTGCATTTTTATTCCCAAGCCACTTTTCTGACTGTAGCTGTGGCCCAAACTTAACCTACAAAAGTTCCTGCAAATCAGTAAACGATGCAAGTCAGTATTTATCGAGTACAGACTACACTGGGCTGAGCCCTTTGCATGTCTGCCTCATTCAATCCTGACAAAGGTGTTTTGAGATGAATTCTATTCTTGCCTTCATTTTACAGTTGACAAAACACAGGTAAAAGAGGTTAATAACTTGCCAGAGGTCACACAACCACTTCTCTGAGAGTAGAGAAATATGGCTAATTCAACAGAGGAGTGAGACAATAAAAGTAATCAAGAAGAGGTTTGCGGTTCAGCTGGAGGGCTGGTGTTTGAATACAAGGGCCTGACATCCTTTCCCTAAAGGCCTCGTCTGTGGGATGAATCCAGCTCCTGCCTGCTTCTGTCCCTCCTGGGGTGCCCCAAGGCCTCCAAAAGAGCCTAACCCCAGGAAAAACAGGTAAGGGCAGTGAACTCACCCTCTGAGCTTGTAATCCAGACACATGCCTTTGGAATTCACTACCATAAGCATCCCTTACTTACTTTAGGAATGGTTCAAGGGCACTCTGCCCCATCTGCGTTACTGTCTGTTAGCATCTCCAGGACAGACACTTCCTCCTAAAGCCTTCTTTAGACATTTTCCCATTGAAACCGCACATAGAAACTCAGTACTGGCTGATTCAGCTCACCAGCTCCTAAGCCAAACACAGAGGTTACCAGACAAGTTTTCTACAGAGCAATCGTGAGCAAGCGAAACTTACTTGTATAAGCTGATGGTGGGTTCCACGGCCAACATAACGAAGGGGGCCACCGTGTAAGAGACGGCCAGCTGAGTGACAGCCCAGGTGACTAGGTCATAAACCGCCTTGAGGGCTTTTGAAGAAAGGAAGTAATGTCTGTAGTTTTTCCTCACCTGCTCGCCAAGGAAGTTGGGGGGCGGGGTGCAAAAAATAAAAACTTTTATTCCATGCATGCATGTAGTATACTTCAGGAACACAGGAGATAAAAACTACCAACCATCTGAGTTCTATTTTCAACCAAAATTACCATTATCGTTTTGTTATTTTTAAAAAGTACACATCCATTCACTGTAGAAAAATGTTTAAAGAACAACTAAGCAGTCATATTTTTTTTTAACATCTCCCCAAGAAAAGCATTGTTGAAAAACCCTTTCAAGTCTCTTTTCTATTCATACATATTCATGTTTACATTTCCAATGGCATCACTAGATGGTTAGCCTGTTTTTTCATTTAGCAACATAGCATGAACTTTTTTCTATGTCAATATTAATCTGACACAATTTTAATTATGGGAAACTTTGTAAACAATTCTGTGATGTATATCCTTGTAGAAAAGTCTCTGCACTGTGTCTTATTTCCTTTAAATAACGGTGAAATATAATAGTGTAATAATGAGAGCTACCATTTATTGAGTGTTGACGGTATGCCAAGTCTGTGCAAATTCTTTATGGGTATCATCTCTGATTCTCCCAACAAGGCTATCATGTAAGCATCATTATGCCCATTTTACAGACAAGGAAACAGAACTCTTTGAGATGAAAAATGCTGGGTGTCAAAGGATTTGTAGGTCTTTGGACACAGATTTGGTTTCAGAAAGACACCCGATTTCCAGATGCCAGAACCAAAGACAGAGTTGAAACAATGGCTGGTTTAAAGGCAGGTCAGCAAGGACTCTTCCTTGGCTCTAAGGTCCTCTAGACAGAGGCTGGAGGTCCATCCATGGGCAGTACTGAGAAGCACATAAGAGATTTTATTAAGTAACTTCCTGGGCCTGAGACACTTCATGACTGTTTGAGTTCATTCTCCCTTCGGCAGGGAGGGGAATGGAAACACTGTTCCATCAACCCTCTCTCCATCTCTTATCTGACTCATTTGTGGAAAACGTTCCAAGGTCACCGGACAGACTTTATATACTGGGTTGGCCCAAAAGTTCATTTGGGCTTTTCCAAAAAGATGTTACAGAAAACCTCGAACAAATTTTTGGGCCAACCCAATAAGTCAATGCTTTTATACCAATTAAGATCAACTGAACGAAGGACGTTTTAAGAAATAATACTCTGAATGTATAAACAAAATTCTAGCCTTTGTCTTTCCATCTGTTTTTTAGTTTTATGACCCAAGTTGGTATATGAATGGGAAAAAAGAAAATGCTTGCTTTCACCGCACAAGTATGTACAATATATACTTTTATTGTTCTTGTTTAGTCACTAAGTCATGTCCAACTCTTTTGCGACCCCCATGGACTGTAGCCAAGCCAGGCTCCTCTGTTGCATGGGATTTCCCAGGCAACAATACTGAACTGGGTTGCTATGAAACTTTAAACTGTGCTAATCAGAATGATCAATTATCCATCTTGTTCACACAACAAACATTTATATAAATAAAATATTGGGTCAGCTAAAAAGGTGCATACAAATTTTTCTACAAGTGCTTAAGTTGTGAACTTTTTGGCCAAGCTACTGCAGTAGCCCAGCACCTGCTAACACATAAAAGGGCTCCTGAAATATTCATCGAACAGATGAATTCAAGAATGAGTCAACAGCTAAAAGAAATGGGGAAGAAATCCTACTCTACCCACTTTCTCCACTGAACGAAAAGGAAGATGTTATCCATTTATATGAGATGTTTCCCGTTTACACTAGATGTTACGTCTCTATTCCCAGTAGACCAGAGTAGGGACCACATCCCTTCTGTTCTCCATTTTTTCCTCCAATACCCATCACAGCACTTGGCATGCAAGGAGGCACTCCATAAACATATTTAAAAAAAATAAGAGAGTGAATAGCTTTGTTGGGGCTCCTAAACCCACGTCTAAAATACCAGCTCAACAAATCTCATTAAAAGCTCTGTATTTGACAGAATACACTGACTTGTAATTACTTCTGTACATGTTCACTTCATTTTTGAGGACATTTTATAATTCTGCTCTGCAGAATTATTATTATTCTTGCTCTGCAGCCAGCAAATCACAGGAACAGTCTAGGACAAACTGAAGGCTACTCCTAAAACCTAGAGAACTAAATTTATAAAATTCACAAAGGACTTTACACAAACTTAAATTGGATCAAACACGAGAGGTTAGAGAAATCTTTAAGAGAACAGTTCCTGTGGCTGCAATTTTTACAGTTCCTCAGAGATCAAATTATTTTTAGGTGAAAGATTATGAAAAGGACATTATGTATAGTATAAGCAAAATGAAGTTTTATGGAATCTCCATGGATGAATAACGATAGTCACCTGTAATTAGTAGCCTTTAATGATTAAAAATATTTTCATCTCTTAAGGTACTAAACATTGTTCCTAAAAGTCCTTTTGTTTTGCAAACACTCCCTGTAAGTAATATGAAAATGAAGTAGTTAACCATTTTATGACCATAAGTTCCTATATACTGAAATATTTCTCTAATGGGAAGACATCTGTTGATTTCTCAAAACATCACTCCCACCATGGTCTCCAACCTGCTGGGACCTAAAAGACAACACACACACAGGCATCTGATTACTAACGAGAAGACCCCATAACCAGAGGAAGCTTACCGTTCTGGCTGCTAGAGTGACCAGGATTCCAGTTAAGAAGGTGAAGTAGTACCCAGGGTAGACACCGTGCCATAAGGCAGACAGGATGAAGGTCAGCACTGTGGGGTACCAGGGAACCCGCTCATAGCACACACTGAAGACAGGAAGGTACAATGAGCCACAGGTCAAACATATCAGGAATTTTTACCGACACCTGCATCTTTTTGGATTCAATCATGCAGAAATCACTTGATCCATTGATGGCATGCCTGCCTAACCCTCGTCAGGGACTTGCAGTGTAGTCCAAGCAGCCTTGAACTCTAGTTTTCTTAAACACTAAGAGTCGTGTCCGACTCTTTTGTGACTCCCAAGGACTATAGCCCGCCAAGCTCCTTTATTCATGGGATTTCCCAGGAAAGACTACTGGAGTGGGTTGCCATTTCCTTCTCTAGGGGATCTTCCAGACTGGAAAACTGCCATTGGCTCTAAAACATTTAGAACCAGATAAGGGTCCTCATTTAGTGGAATTCATTTACTTTCCGCCCTGGCCCAATGCCACCTTAAAAAAAAAAAAAAAAAACCACGGCAGCCTTCTCATCTCTCTTGGCCATGACTCTAGCACAAAATCAACACATCAGTTACAGGGCCTCTTCAGTTCTCAGCGTCCACTGGATTCCAACCCATGAATTTGCCTTAAAGAGCGAGGGCGTTATGAGAATCCAGGAACTGCCAGTAAAAACCCTGCAGATCTCTGGCTTCTTGGTTGTTTATTAAAACGAAGTGACAGGGGACTTCCTCCCAAATCCAGTCTATAGATTGGCAGTGGTACCCTGGGGAGCAACTACATGGCTTCCTAAATGAGACAGCCCAGATGAAAATAAATCCCAAGAGTCAAAAGTAACCAAGCTAAAACCAAACTAAGGGTCACGGCTGTCTCTTTATGGGAAGAAAGGGAATGCATCTGAGGAAAGAAACAAGCGTGGAATTCCATGTGAAATATTTCTTCTTGAAATGAGGTACTTTGCATGGGTGTTTGTTTCTTACCTCTCTGGACCTTCTTGAATGAATGAAACATTCCATTTTCTAAAGTGATTTTTTAAAAATATTTCACTTTTTATATATATGTTCACATAAAAAATGTTTATGTAGAACAAGCTCCTAGTGGAGACTATAGGATTCTCAATACATTGGGGTCATTCAATAGGCAGAAATAGAGGTTTATGCTAAACTGATTCAGAAAATTAAAAGCAATAACTTAAGGGCAAATTTTCAAAACGTACATATTCAGATGAATTGCATGAGTTTACTTTGGTAGAACTGTTATCCTTTGTCTCTTCTTTGACCCCAGTGTTTTAACAAGACGGAAAATGCTACTTATCAAAAACAGTAGAACTGACAGTTTAATATTTTTATACTCTCTCTGCACTCATGTAATAGGAATATTCATGAGCTAGAGTCTGCTGCTTTGAGGATAGCATGTCATTAGTTCCATAAGAAGTAATATTTCTAATTTTGGAATGTGTAGAAAAACAAAAGGACAGAGAAATACCAAAAATACAAAGTTAAAAAGCATCAACATGTGGGGGGGTTACACAAAGTTTTCAATGCTACAGATAAAATAAACAGCAGTCTTCCATGACATGATGCTGACATTGACCCTCCTTGACCCCTGAGCAATAGACTGTCCTCTAGGTAGGCAGCAGCACATCACAGAGGTTAAGAGCCTGGCTCTGGAGATGCACTGGCCTCATATTTATTACTCCTTAGCTGTGTGACTGGCAAGTGACACAGCCCTCTGTGCCTCACTTTCCTCATCTGTAAAATGGAGATAAGTACCATCACTTCCTGGGATTGGTACGAGGATTGCTGGTACACAGGAATGGCATTAGCAAGTATTTGGTACAGTGAAATTAATATACTACAAAAAAAATTAATATACTACATTGTGACCTTCTCAAATTCTTCCTACTTTTTCGTTGACACAGCATAGATGTTAATACCAAACCAAAGTGCCAGCTGACATGACCCAGCAGACTACGGCTGTTCACCTAACGCTGCCCATCTAAACATATCCCAGCGCCATGAGTAACCCAGCGCCATGAGTAACAAGGTCGTTTTTGTTTTCCTTACCGCTTTAGCCAAGTAGCTGTCTGAATATTCCAGTTTTCTACGTACATTTTGAAACTTGTGGCAGTCTAGAAAGGAGAAAATAACACCTATCATTAGCTTTAAATATCCCCAGAAACGGAAAGTCCTCCCCAGAATTTCCCTGGCGACAAACTAGATGTGCTATTTCCACGGTGACAACTGGCTCGGGCAGCTCAGCTGCTCCGCTGTACACAGTCAGACTTTATGGGCTTCCCAAGATTTCCTTTGCAACTAAAACTTGGCTCGCAGAGTCTCAATTTCTCTCAAAATCTATTTTCAAATTATAGGATGACCAAAAGAATGTTTTGTGGGTTTTCCTTCCATTCTGGTTAAACACAAAACCCAAGTCATCTGAATTTTAAAACTAAACCCTCTAAAATGGGATTTGCCACAGGAAAAGCTTCATCCTGTGAATTCAGAGCCCTTCCAGAGACACCTTGAATTCAGTTGCCATCGTTTCACTCTGGGGCCAGCCGTAAACTAGGTCAGTCTGGTGCAGTTATTCTGCAAGTAGCTATACAGGTTCAAACGCTTCCAATTGTATCTAGAATAGTAAGGAGATTTCACGCACGAAGGAGTCACAATACAGAAAAGAAAACAAAATATCACTCTTGCCGGCATGACACAGGTAGATCAACCATGCAGAAAGATTCCAAAATAAGTCTTCAATTGGGTTTTCTAATTAAAAAAAAAAATTTAATAAAGGCTGGTTGTAGAAAGCACATAGCAAACATTTAAGACCTAGAATTCCTAATAAAGTTGGAAAATGTAGATGTCCCTGTTTTCTGTTTCAACCATAAAATCTTAGGCCACACGTTGGCCTAATGTAATATGTTTGGAAGGAATGGAGGAAGAGGGAGAACGCATCCGTGATGGACAGACAGGTTTCTGTACTATGAACTTCTAGTTTCAACACCCTAAGGCAGGGGTCTCCAACCTCCAGGATCTAATGCCGGATGATCTGAGGTGGAGCCGATGTAATAACAATAGATATGAAGTGCACAGTAGATGCAACAAGCTTGAATCATCCTAAAACCGTTCCCCACCCCTGGTCCGGGAGAAAACTGTCTTCCACGGAGCTGGTCCCTGGTGCCAAAAGGTTGGGGGCCGCTGTCCTAGGGAGTTTTATTTATCCATTTAGCCATCGTCCATGGCTAAAAAATGCTATCCTCACAGAGCCAAAAGTGCCTAAATTAAATCAGACTTCCTTGGCGGTTCTACTTAGCTCCTGGCTGTATATCAGCTCCACTTCTTTCATCATAAATACATGACTCAGCATCACCCAGAACACATGCCCACAGTGAGAGGTCTCTGTCTTCAGGGCCACAGTGGAGGGGTTGGCGGGCAGCCGGAGGTCCAGGGGACCCACTCTGAACGCCCATTTACCCTCAGCATGCCCAAGTAGCCAGCTGGGGTCTGACAGTTTTGAGGATGAGAAGAATTTCAGTGGGAAAAGGGAGGAAAGTCCTAACACATCGTTCTCTGACATCATCTAGATTGAAAAACAAGAGAGAGGGGTTGTTCTGGAGGCTGGATCATGTCCATTCAAATGAAGAGAAGCCCCAGGTGTCAAGAAGGTGGAGGCTGTCCCCCGGGCCTCCCAGTGGGTGGGGGATGCCCACCAAATGTGGGCAGCAGGGGGTCAGTCTCCACCTCCTGGGCTTCCTGCCCTACACGGAGCTCCTCTTTCTGCCTAGACTCTCCAGTGCCATAGCCAACAGCAGTCATGAGTCTCTTGGCTGGAGAACTAGCACTTCTGCACATTGAGAATCGTACCCTCTGGCTGCAAGGAGGAAAAGCGCCAGAGGCTTGGCAGTCCTTTCAGCTCTGAGGGATGACAACACGGAGGAGATCAAGAAGGATGTGGCCCCACAGAGATCACCTCTAGAGATGGAAATGATAATACCGAGAACTGTGGTCCAAGAACAAAGCTAGTGAAAAAGAAAACACTCTAATTCTAGAGGCCTTAAAGCTGCGCACTGTTGCAATTCTTAAAAGCAGATGCATCGTGGAAAGGAACCACAGAGAACACTGGCAATACAACCGCTAGTCTGTATCTCTGCAGAAAGGACACTGTCACCAAGAGAAAATGACATCTGTACTTTCTAGTTGGTACAACAGGAGCGTAAACAACAAAAAGATTTTCCATGTATCATTATTACTACTAGAACCACTAATACTGCCAAGAAAGTAGGTACCATAAAATATATATATATAAGGAAAAAAGTTCTGACATACAGAGTGTTTCAGAGACTGCTGGAGCCAGGATTCCCTGAAAGGGGCTTTTTCTCGGACACTAACAAGGACCTCCTGTGTATACCACACTCACAGCACACCGTTTGCTTTACTCACAACGGCAGCATCATTCACAAGCATGATACACTCACCTCAATTTTCCAGATGTTTAGGTTAGAAAGCAGATCCCAAGAGAAATTTCCATTCTTATCCACTCCGCTGAACCCAAAGCCAGCTGCATTATTCACTGCATCAGCTATGGTTTTTAAAACAACACATTAGGATGTGGGACAAAAGTCACATTGCTGCTTTCAAAGATAACTAGATGTCTGTCTAGCTTTAAGAGGAAGAGAGATGGCTGCAGTTTCCTTGAGAAAGAAACCAAAATAAATTTACAGGATCTCCTGATACTACTAAGAGTCAGAGCTTTGGCGCTTGGGTGATGTCAACTTTTATTCATTCATTTTTATTCATTCACTAGCATTTCATGAGCACCTGCTAAGTAAGAAGGAAGATGCTCACAGAATGTGCAGAATGAGAAAAAGAGAGATGAAGAAACAAAACAGAGAAATAGGAAGATTTAGAGACTAACTAGATATAAGGGGGGAAAGGGAAAGAGGTGGAAATATTTACATATAAGCTCAGAAGACAGAAGGACCTCCATCCAAGAGTTGTCATTAACGATGGCATGACACAGGCTGATAGCATCACATCTGGAAGAGAATCAGCTCTGAAAGAGAAACTGAGCTCGTTCTGCATGTTAAGCATGACGTGTCAGTAGGGATATCAGTTGGGACAGCCAAGATACAGTTAGAACAATTTAGAACTTACAAAAAAGAACAGTACCAGAGCTGGGAATTTGGAGGCAGCTGCCAGAGAGGCCACATGCACATACGCTAAGTCGCTTCGGTCAGTGTCCGACTCTGCGACCCATGGCCGGGTCTGTGGGCTTCTCCAGGCAAGAATACTGGAGGGGGTTGCCATCTCCTCCTCCAGGGGATCTTCCCGACCCAGGGATCAAACCCACATCTCGTGTGTCTTCCGCACTGGTAGGCGGGTCTTTACCACTAGCGCCACCTGGGAAGCCCGCCGAAGAGGCCACACATGGACACAATGACCAAAGCCACCCTACCGACAGAGTCGGCCTCAACGCTCCTGTATCCACCTTTATTTCACTTCACTCAACTCTGTGAAACCATCCCCCTGCCGTATTTCATTTCTAATCCGTTCCTTAATGATATTTTTTACACTCAGAGACCTGATGAAATCAACACACTTGTATTATAATGGCCAAGATTACTTTCTTTCAAGCTCACTCTGTTAGAATATTTCCTTCAGTTCAATTCAGTCGCTCAGTCATGTCTGACTCTTTGCGACCCCATGCATCGCAGCACGCCAGGCCTCCCTGTCCATCACCAACTCCCGGCGTTCACCCAGACTCAAGTCCATCGAGTCAGTGATGCCATCCAGCCATCTCATCCTCTGTCGTCCCCTTCTCCTCCTGCCCCCAATCCCTCCCAGCATCAGGGTCTTTTCCAATCAGTCAACTCTTCACATGAGCTGGCCAAAGTACTGGAGTTTCAGCTTTAGCATCATTCCTTCTAAAGAAATCCCAGGGCTGATCTCCTTCAGAATGGACTGGTTGGATCTCTTTGCAGTCCAAGGGACTCTCAAGAGTCTTCTCCAACACCACAGTTCAAAAGCATCAATTCTTCGGCGCTCAGCCTTCTTCACAGTCCAACTCTCACATCCATACATGACCACAGGAAAAACCATAGCCTTGACTAGACGAACCTTTGTTGGCAAAGCAATGTCTCTGCTTTTGAATATGCTATCTAGGTTGGTCATAACTTTCCTTCCAAGGAGTAAGCGTCTTTTAATTTCGTGGCTGCAGTCACCATCTGCAGTGATTTTGGAGCCCAAAAAAATAAAGTCTGACACTGTTTCCCTATCTATTTCCCATGAAGTGGTGGGACCGGATGCCATGATCTTCATTTTCTGAATGTTGAGCTTTAAGCCAACTTTTTCACTTTCTTCTTTCACTTTCATCAAGAGGCTTTTTAGTTCCTCTTCACTTTCTGCCATAAGGGTGGTGTCATTTGCATATCTGAGGTTATTGATATTTCTCCCAGCAATCTTGATTCCAGCTTGTGCTTCTTCCAGTCCAGCGTTTCTCATGATGTACTCTGCATATCAGTCACACGCTAGTAAAGTAATGCTCAAAATTCTCCAAGCCAGGCTTCAGCAATACGTGAACCGTGAACTTCCTGATGTTCAAGCTGGTTTTAGAAAAGGCAGAGGAACCAGAGATCAAATTGCCAACATCTGCTGGATCATGGAAAAAGCAAGAGAGTTCCAGAAAAATATCTATTTCTGCTTTATTGACTATGCCAAAGCCTTTGTGTGGATCACAACAAACTGTGGAAAATTCTAAAAGAGATGGGAATACCAGACCACCTGATCTGCCTCTTGAGAAATTTGTATGCAGGTCAGGAAGCAACAGTTAGAACTGGACATGGAGCAACAGAATATTTCCTTAAAAATAATCAAATGAGCTTTTTAACAGATTAAAAGGAAAAATATGGTCATATTAACAGATACAGAGATGACATTCCATAGAACTCATCTTTTCCTAATTAAAAACAAACATCCCCTCACCAAAACCCCTAAACCTTTGCAAACAAAGAAGCAAACCTGTTTAACTTAACAAAGCAATCTACAGAGGACAAATAAATAAAAAAGCAGCAAATGTACTTGATGCTTGCTTCCAACTTTTGATAGTTATGAGTAAAGCTGCTACAAACATAAAAAAATCAAACTAATGAAGTTGTAAAGCCTGAGATCTGGGGGAGATCTCAGAGCAACCCTTCCCATAGCTCTGTTCATTCCGTTTCTAGGGGAGTTCAGGTCCAGCTCACGCTAGACTTCTAAGGGCTAGTGGGAAGAAAAACCACCCCCTCGAAGTTTGCCTGCTTTCCTTTTGGCATCGTTGATGCCTTAAAACTGCTTATCTTACGCTTAGCTTTACTGTAAAACGATCTGGCTTCTTTCAGAAAAGGGAGGAAAGAAACGAGTCCTGAGATCTCTTCCTCCCATGCCGACTGGAGGGAAACTCAGTGGAAAAGAAGGAGGACACAGCCAGGGTGCAGCAGCTAAGAGACCACGAATTTACACTGTGTGGGCACAGACGGCGAAGGACAGAATTAAAACCAGGAGAGGACGCGCTCTTGAGGCCCGGGCTGATGGTGCTGCAACCAGCACAGCAATCCAGGCATGCCTTGTCCTGTCTCCAGCCTCAGATCTAAAACACACAGAAGCATAACAATTTTTTCTTTTGGGGGGGCGGAATCCTTAAATATTTTCCCAGGATTCTGTAAAGCATTCCACAGACATTTCTCATTTAGTGCTCACAATGGTGTGGAAATGGTGGTTCATACTACCATCGTCGTGGGAACGGTGATCTCCTGGGTTCCTTTCTCTACTTGGGAGCGGGGTTAATTCACAGCCTTGGGAGAGCTGTCTCAACTTCTAGGAACCTCTTCTCATGAGTAGATATTATAACAGTACCTATTTTAAAGGGATGCTGAAAGGATTAGACCGAATTGAAAATATGTAGAGTGCATAATACAGGGCCTGGCCCAAGTTAACATTCAAGAATGGTTAGCTGCCACCCGCATCATTATTACTGCCACCCCCATCTTGCTAGTGAGAGGTCTAAAGCTTAGTGATGTTAACATTAAGATCACTCAATCCCGCCAGGTGTGCAGGACTTCCCTGGTGGGCCAGTGGTTAAGACTTCGCCTTCCAATGTAGGTTCGATTCCCCGGGTGGGGAGCCAAGATCCCACATGCCTTCAGGTCAAAAAACCAAAAGATAAAACAGATGCGATACTGTAACAAACTCAATAAAAACTATTAAAATGGTCCACATCAAAAAAAAAAAAGAAAAGATTGCTCAGGTGGTAAACAGTGCCAGACTCTGAACACTAGGGCTGATTCCACCAGCCTGATTGGCTGCTGCTGCTGCTGCCAAATTGCTTCAGTCGTGTCCGACTCTGTGCGACCCCACAGACGGCCTCCCATCAGGCTCCCCCATCCCTGGGGGCTAGGAGCCGTCTTGAGAGTCCCTTGGACTGCAAGGAGATCCAACCAGTCCATTCTGAGGGAGATCAGCCCTAGGATTGCTTTGGAAGGAATGATGCTAAAGCTGAAACTCCAGTACTTTGGCCACCTCATGTGAAGAGTTGACTGATTGGAAAAGACCCTGATGCTGGGAGGGATTG